>NW_021633238.1:0-68040 GCF_004799145.2 Neltuma alba | reverse complement strand
TATACAAGTTATTCATAAACTTCAGTTAAAAAAAGAATGCAGTTATCAAATAACTACAATGGTCAATGGACATAAAAAATTAGGAAAGACTGGGTAGCCACAATGTAAACAACAATTCACACGGTATGTACAGAATAAAAAGTGTAATACTGAGAAAGTATTACAAGGTATCGTTTTTACATTTATCAATTCATCATCCACAAGCAGTAAGTCATAATGAGGGGAAAAAATACACCCAGGCTTAGTTAAAAATAATTCATTCAACAATAGCAACTAACATTTATGTACCTATTGATCAAGAGGCATCCATTCAAGTTCTAAATCTACTTCTCCCGATTCAACATTTTGGAGCTTGAGAGTCATTTTCTGTAAAATCGTTCCATCAACTATATTGACTAAGCTATCCTCTATGAGAGCATTGTCATCAGATTTAAGCCATCAGATTTAAGCCATTTTCCATCTGCATATCGCCAAACATTTCCGCTTTTCCAAATGCCATTGCTGACGTTATCATCGGTTGGAGATCATTTCTGCCTCGCCCATTATATCATCCGCCGAGAATGTATCATGATCATATACTTGCTGTAACGCAGTCCATTCATAAGAAAAATCCACAAATCAGCAGTCATTTAAAGCAGAATAAGTATTCGTATTATTCACCACGTAAAGATTCAGACTTACCAATTCAATGATCCATATTCCTGGGGACAGAAAGCATTAGTTCCTCATCCCAAACCGGATTCAAGTTACTGTTCACTACAGCTGTCTGAACTGTCTGAAGGCAAATATCACCGAAGTCATTTTCAGAAAGATAATTATCACCGTCTATAATGAAATCTTTCAGCTATAAATAAAAGATAAAGAGCAATAGGTTTGTTTAAAGCTGTAGCTGCAAGAACAAATGCTGAAAAGAACCTGTTGGCCAAGTTTTAAGACGACATATGGATCACTAGACATCATATCCCGAATAGCTAATTTGTGCCTTTAACCACTTTGACCTTCAGCACCCAATAAATTCAACCATTCCTTCCTGTAATCACTTTAAACATCAGAAAAAATTAAGGAAATCGTTCATGATGCTATTGCATAGACATTGTCACCTAAGAGTAAAGTTGGTGCATGATCCCAAGTAAATAAACTTTTCTTCTAGGGAAAGCAATTATCTCATCTACTTCAAAAATATATATACTTTCACAATGTGTGGTGAACGAACAAATTTGATGTTTCAAGTACTTATGCAATCTAGTTTCTATCAAATCCTACAAGTAGAGAACAAAAGGAACCAATTTATAACAAGAATCACCGTTTTCTGTGGACCACTAGTGCTACGGAAACTATCCATAAATTTGTTGGAAGAATTTGACACTTGAGAGCTTTTTCCAGATGAAATGCGCAAACCAGGTTTCAAAAAGTCTTGAAGCTCATACTTGGATCTGCAGTCAAAATTGACAAATTATGTGAGCCGTGATCTGATAAAGTGCCATTATGCATGCTCCCAAGTCCTCACAATACGCACCCAGGAACAATAGACTGTGATTGAAATATATAAACGGGCAAGATGAAAGGAGGAAGGAGCAAAATTTCATAACAATTATGCTGAGAATGGCAGTGATGGCACCAGACCCTTGGTTTGCGGAGGCAAGGAAAAAAAAGGTCCTTGAGCATGGGCCTAAAATATCAAATGCAATAGTTTGGAGGTAAGTATTGGCGAACAATACATACCATAAGAGTCAAAGTTTGGGTATTTGAAATTATTACAAAGTCACATGAAATTGATAACAGTATCACACATATAATACAAGTTGAGTGATTAAAAAGGAGAAAGACATCAGGAGTCATTGAGAGCAACGTACCAACCAATTTCAGAGGGAAGTTTTACCAAACTACTATAAGACATAAGACTGGTAACGACGCTATATGTTGGTGAATATTGGGTATTGAAGACACAAAAAGGGTAAAAAATAGAGGTATAATTTGCAAAAAGAAACAACTGATGTTCTGATCAAGGGATGCATGGACCAATTCATTTCTTTCCCTTTTTTTTTTGGGGGGGGGGGTTGTTGGAGCAGCACGACTAACCGGATGAAATTTGCACGCTGCTCATGACCGGCATCTGGTGTGGGCTTACTATATCCTTCCGGAATATGAGCCTCATAAATTTTATTAGCAGAACCATTTCCTCCAACTTCAATCATTGCATCTATTTCATCATCAGACCATTCATCCAATGTCACAGACAAAACCTGAGAATAAACATGATGTTGTCCGGAGGGTTTAATGCTTATGTAGAAGGAATAAATAAATCCAGCATTTATCTGTGTCAGAACTAGGCAAGCATATCTGATCGAAAACAAATAATGTGTCAACATGCGATCCAATATCTTGCTAGCAAAAAAGGAAGAAATAAAGAAAACATGCATATTGAGAAACTGGAAGAGAAGAAAGGGTCAAATCAAAATATGTAATTGATTATTGAAAGATTGACTTACGGTGTACTTAATGCTTGACTATTCAAAGTCCGAAAAGTTCACATTTTAATCATATAAAACAGTACGCATATCTCATAGTCTTCAAAATTTGTTCAGTACAAGAAAAATTTAAATAAACACTGTGGCAGAAAAACAGTAACTAGAAGCATGTTGTCTGTTAAGAGACATGCAGAACTTAGAAAAGTTGGGTAGGTTAAGAACAGAGTTTTCCTAATGAGGTACTAGGAATTCAAGCAAGTATGGAGGCCTAAGGATATATAATGGTGGTTTTTTTTTTTTTTTTTGTGAATATAGTGCTACCATAAATTGATGTTGAGGGGCCAGAATAATACACATGGTCATTGCGACTTGCAGCAGCATTTTACCCTATTTCGTTCCCCTGTTTTCCCAAACCACTGCTTTCTTTATTGTGCCAATACGGTATCAAAGCTTAAGTGGCACCCCTTAAGTGGCACCCACCCTCAATTCAAACATCAGCTTCCACAAAAGGACGAAAGGAATATATTGGCTTGAGTTTTCCTTGTGTTTGAACATTCACGTTGTTTTGCCATTCATTCGTGGGATTTAAATATGTGGGGGTATTGTATTTTGCTATATAGTGGTCACTGAAGTTGCGTTCAATGTTTTAGACTTGGTTGGTTGGTTTATTTGCATTTGGAGTTGCACTTAGAAGTACAACTAGTTGTTGAGATTCTCATGGTTGCACCCTAGTAGCAGACATTAGTTAGAAAAGGTTGAAGGGACTAATCATGGGAAGTAGATAAGAGACTTCAGGTAGCTATGTCATTGGGTTAGATATTTTGGCCAATGAGAACTGTTCATGGGAAGTTGTTAGAAGAATGAGAGTTATTAGTTTGCTTAGGACGTTGGCAAAGAAAGTGATAGTTGCTTAAGATCTTAATAGTTGGCATAGTTCACATAGATTGGTTATATTTATTTGCTTTGTTATTCATTGCAAGTTGAAAGTGTTGGAAGCTTCAGCTTGAAAGGGAAGGTGACGAAGCATTAAGAATTGCAGGTTAAGAAAATAGTTCCTCACACCGCACCTAAGTAAGGAGCATGCGTGTTTTTTTCCTTCCTTTGTGGTTATATAAACAGAGGCTAAATACACTGTTGTTGAATCTTCTATTAAAAAAGAAGTTTGTTTCGCCCCTCTTTTCTCCTTAATTTTTGCATTCCTTATTTTCTCAAAATTACCAATAAGTGATAAAGAACCTGGACATACAGCCATATAAATAGACACAGGCAACGAGAAGGAGAGATGCCATGCCTGTGATGATTTCAGTTAATACATTGTTTCTCATTGCCAACTGTCTTTTTCATCTAAGAAGTAACTGCAACTGTTTGTGCATCAAATTGATCTTCTAAATTTCACACAGATAAACACAACTAGTAGTGTAGAATCATCAATCATTCTATCATAGATTTAAAAGAAATCCTTGTTCAAATATCTCATTCGTGCATTCCTTTAACCAATCCCGGTTGAGAGCATTTCTGATTGTTACGAGATATTGGAAAATGCAACATGGGATCTAAGAGTAAAGCATGTCCAGATGTCCCACAAACATCATAATATAAGTTACATGCACACACAAAGCTTTGACACAATGATATCAGGTTAGTCTCTAGGGCTGAATGAGAACCAGAGATAATGTCTAAATATGCCACCCTTAAAAAGTTGTACCCGAGCTACTGAGAATCACCTTGACATCAACCAGACAATCTAGGAACTGTTACCTTTGATATATGAGTACCAAGGCTTCTGTGTACGCCACAACATTTTAAGCAATAAAAACTCCAATATTAGCTGACCTGAAGATGGAGTCAGAATATACTCATCAGAGCTTAGTTAATAAGATGTATCAACAAACAGTATAATTGACTTTGAGCATAATTTGAGTAAGGTAATGTCTATGAACGAAACCCATAAAATTTATGAGTGCCAAGGGGGCAATACTTACGCCCACTTGGGATCTGGAGCATTACAATCAGCACAAAAACGATTGTCTTTTTGAAGCAATAGGTCTTTCAGTCTTCTTTTACCTGAAAAAAGCCTACCAGTCACTCAACCTCACAAGAAAATCTAGGAGAACAGCTTTTAGGGACACAATATTCCTATACTATTGATGTTATTAAGAATCCTAAGCTAAGTTGCTATTTCATGTTCCTTAACAACCAAAGTATTTTCCAGATAACCATATAGACAAAAGATGAAATTCTTTAAAACTTTGCAATCACCTAAAGGACAAAACAAGCTCAGAAATCTACAAGTGAAGGCCAGACAAAAAAGGCAGCTTCTTCCAGCCTCAAGCCTACCCCTCAAGGACAGGGTGAAAAAAACTTTTTAAACACACAAACTTGATTCCAAGTTTATACCACAAGATGTTATAACATCTTCATCCCCCAAAACAATTGGAATACAGATCAATAATCCCACTTAGTGGAATAGCCGAGAAGTTTCTTAGAGAAAAGCATAATATTTTCTTGCTTCAAAACACCATAATAGTTGATTTTATAGAGTAAGTATCAAAAGCACACCCGAGGCAGCCCTCCCAACTTCCAGACGATTACTCATTGGTGTGCTTGAAGCTCACGAGTCACAACCACCCAAAGTGCAGCGTCTGTAATGCTCGGACAAAAACCAGAGAGAAAACAGGACAAACATCAGAAAAATCTTGTGCTGCGGACTAAACAAATGACAACCCCCCAGTACCCATGAAATCCTGAAATAATAAGACTTATCCACTACAAGAATCATCAAGAATGAAAAGAAACATTTTGAGGGGCCAAAAGAAAAAAGATGGAAGATATAGCTTACAAATTATCTGTACCGCCTAGTTAGGTGAGAAAAAAAGAGAGGTAGGGGATGAAATGGAGTCTGTGCTTACCAGTAGGAATTTTAGAAGACAGCAAGTTAGTTTTTGAGACCATCACAGAAACTC
Source organism: Neltuma alba (assembly GCF_004799145.2). NCBI lineage: Eukaryota > Viridiplantae > Streptophyta > Magnoliopsida > Fabales > Fabaceae > Neltuma > Neltuma alba. Next base: position 62,609 of record NW_021633238.1, on the reverse strand, counting down.
AAGTGGATAAGAGGTTTTATTTCAAATAGACAAAATAAGATGGCAAAGACGGAAGCCATATTAACTGTAATGCAGGAAACACCAGCTTTTGACTTTCTGCATTTTCATTTTCCAAACGGTACAATCCCGAGATAATTAAAATGCGAATGTTGCCCAACTCGTACAATTTTTCCTTCTATAACCAAACATCATATTGGCGAATTTTTTGAGCTATGAAAGATTGAAAAACATTCGATTAGCAGTTAAAAACAAATGTATTTTGTCAAACCATCGAGTCATCAAATTCGTCAAGGAGAAAAACAACCATAGTTTGCGCTTGCGAAGAATGAATTTCATAAAACAAATCAACGACATTGAAAAAAAGAAATTGCGACTGCGAGCACTCCTGAGATTAGAATGACGAGGAAACGAGCAAATGAATTACCAGGGAATCAAGGACGGGCTCGAAATCTCCAGAGTTGGACAGGGGAGAGATGCGAGGGAGCGATCCCGGTAGCCTTCTGATGCGTGACAGGAGTCGATGAAAACTAGGACGTTATTAATTTATTATTTGTTAATTTTTTTATTCTGTAATTAAATTTGGCCATATAAATATACCATAGTACAGTTTGTATAACTGGACCTTATTTTTAGCGCCATATTTTGCATAACTGTACTTATCTGTTTATACAGTTAAATGTTGTGGGGTGATTCATTTAAACTAAGATTTTGCACCCTGTTGGCTGTTCCTGTTTGTGCGGGAGATGTATATACAATATTAATGTCAATGACGCTGTTAAATGATTTGTTTTTGGTTTGATAGCACTAAATCGTTGGCAAAAAAATAAAAGATAACACTGTAAATCTAGTAAAAGATAACACTCTTTAATTTCCATAAATTAATTATATGATTTTAATATTCAGGATTGGATTAGAGTGTAATTAATATAAATAGAGTGTCTTAAAAGATGTGGTTGTGATGTTAGGTAATGGAGATTCCTGAGAAAGTTGGGAATATGCACATCAAAAGCGAACAGGAGGCATTGATTGCCTAGTTAACAGGTTTTTTTTCTTTATTTCATCAACAACGTATGATTAAAATTAATCTCAATTTTTGGTTTTCGTTTTCATGCTTCTCGGAATAAACACAATAAATATATATATTAATTATACAATAAATTTATATTGAAAAAATATGCAAAAGCATGTAAACAAAAGTGTGGCGAAAAGGGGGAAAAAAAACCAAAGGCAGGCATGGATCAATGAAACAAGATTCTGCTTATATATAAATTTCAAACAATTCGAGTCTCAAGCTCAATAGCAGACTACCAAAACTCGATGACTGCACTTTTCACCGCTTTGAACGAAGGGGTTTGCCGGTGTTGATCCTAGCAATTTCCCAGTCACTTTGATAAACTGTTTTCTCTCAACCGTTCTGCCCCACATTGATTGTTTGGAAAAATCATGTCTCAGTCGTGAAGACACATCAACATCAGAGAATAATCCATCGATATTTGAATCAAAACGAGCCGATCTTAAATGTTTTGAGCATTACAATATATGAAAATAAGGAGAACTGAAATTCGTGTGTGTGTGTATAGTATACAATGCAGGATATTTTGAAGTAATGAAGTGCTATTTTAAACTCATTCCGTTTTTCCCATTCATGTGAGTATATATTCGTTTTTTGGCCTTGGCTATAATGAAATCACTGTTAGAAAGCTATCTGCCATTGTTTATATGTGCTTGATGTCATTAAAATCACAAGAAAAACCACTCGAAATTGCCAAAAACGCCACATAAAGATTTAGGTAGCGGCAGCTTTGGCTACGTTTGGATTGCCGTTTCAAACGCTGAAAGAGCCTAGAAAATTGTGAAACCAATGTTTGCAATTGAAATGAAGAAAAATGGTTGTTTGGTTGGAATATCTTATCCAACCGACTTCTCAGGCAAACGGCAAACGTTGGCAACGCTGAGGAGAGCTACTTCTGGAGCATCTGAAACTGAAGTCTACCGTTATGAGGCATTTATTAGATCATAAAAATATCACCTACCAGTTTTAACCCTCCCTACATTTTCCCTCCCCCCGAATCCATTCGCTTCAGTCACTCCCTCTGTAGAGCTCCTGCCCAATTTGTGTATTATCTTTTCTTTTCTTTTTTTTTTTGTGCGAAAATTTTACTTACATTTAGTATTTATCTATTCACAGGTAACACACATCTATTATGTCCATTATGTATATTTAATTAATTATTTGCAATGTATTTTTTAATTTTTCTCCAGCACAAATATTTTTATTTCATGATTTCACGATTAAACTATTTATAATTTATCATAATAATTTTATATGTTTTTTTAACCTATTATCACATTAAAAACATAAAATTTCAAAAACTATTATTTAATAAATTTCATGCCCTTTTTAGTCATTTTACAACCAAATTAACTTTTTTATTCATCATCCAAACAACTTTCAACTTTTTTAACTGACTTTTCAAAAGCATCTATCCAAACATACTCTAACTGACTTTTACTCTAACTTCAGTTACAAAAGTCAGTTGAGCTAGAAGTCAGTTTTGTCCAATACCAATCCAAACATACCCTTTGTGTCTGGCTACGGTTCGGTCTCATGGCGAGTGTTTGTAAGTAAAACATGTTAAAGCAGGAATGCTTTTATTTCTGTTTGCTATGATAACAGAGAGCTGTATGGTGCATATGAGTCATGTTGTGATGGTACTATGAGTATTGTCTGTGCCCAGTGCATTCAGTTCATGAGGGAGGTAGTTTCCTGCCCAGGTGATAATCTTCATATGTCATTTACTGAGCTTCAACAATAGGAAATGATTCATTTTTTTAATCTGAGGGGAAGATTCAATGCTTGATCTCAATTTTAGCTTTGATCTTTTGGTACAGGTCCGGTTTGGGATTGTAAGCCACTCGAAGAAAGCAAATTTCGGGATGCATTGTCAGAAAATTACTTTCCAGCCAAAAGAAATCCCCCTTGGGGCTATAGGAAAAACAGGTCTGGCCTTTTATATATTGGGCTCATTTAGAATAACTTATAAGTAGCTTTTTGAATATGAGGTAAATATATGAGAAAAATTTTATCTCGACTTATATAAAACGTGCTTATAAGTGTTTTCAATCGGTATTCCAAGCGTGTCCATTACCAGCATTAAGTGCATATCTTCTTCGGATTCTTGGCCTAATAATGTCTTGGACTCCGGGGGAGCAACTAATGTAATGGGCTCAGGAAGTTAATAGTGTGTTGGTCCGGTCCAATAAATTGGCTTTGTCTATAATCCATCTTCTGACTTCTATTCTCTGGAGCCTGCAAAAGATAAGAAAGAAAAAGAAATATATCTTCTAAACAAATTTCATAATTCTGAATGAATACAAATTTGATTTAATCTCAACAAATTCCCTTTCGGTCGGTTTTATTGGGTTTGGGAAAGGAGACACTCTTCACCATTTAGAACTAACATAACATTGTATTTATTTATTTTGCCGCAAAAAGCATCAAATTGAATTCTTTTTGACGTGATTTATAAATAGCATGATTTTCTACAGATTTTTATATTTCATATTGATTATTAAAAAACATATATTTTCCCAAAAAATTAATGGTATGGCTATTTTATTTTTAATCACTTGTCATGTTTCGTTCCTTTTCATTGTGCATGGAATGGAAGAATCAATGTGAAGACTTTAGCTCTCCGGTCTCTTTCTTAAAATTAAATGGAACATTGGGAGTGTCTAATTTTAAGACGCATGAAAAAAAAAAAAGGCTATAAAATGAGACAGCTGTGTGGTTTCTTAGGACTTAGGAGCGATTTGTTGGCCGAGGATTTTATGTGCAGATTACAAAGGCAAAAAGAAGAGGACAGCACTGGGTGGGGGATGATTGGATGGGCTGTATAAAAAAAGTTGTAACCTTTCAATATATTGGTTTCTTCGTTGTGGAGATGTTTGGTAATATAAAAAAAAAAAACTTTTAAAAAGCTTTTTCTTTGGTAAAATGAGTAGACTCGTTTTTATCTTTATTTCGTATGTTATAAAAATATTTTTAAAACTATAGTTTGGTTTCCATCCAAATACCTCCGTAGTTAAGAATAGAACTTGTGCCCGGTAACAACGTCTTAATCAAGCCAATCAAGTGCTATATGACTTGTTGATGATAATGGTGGCAATAAGATGAGTCTGGTTTTAGTGGCAATAATTAAAAAAAAAAGTAAATAGCAAGGGTGTGTTTGGCATCAAAAAAATAGAGGAAGGGGAAAAAAATAGGGTTAAAAATTCTTAATTATTTTTTCTCCCCTCTTTTCCTAATCTTATATCTTCTCCTTATAAAATCATATAAGTTATATATTTTTTTTAAATTTTTTGAATCAAGCTTATTAAAAAATTTTCTCTCCTCCAACTGTTAGGGAAAATCATCTAGACTAGTATTGATATTTGGTTTAAGTCCGCATGAATATTAAAAAAAGAAAAGAAAAGAAAAGTTTTCAAGATCACTCGCATTTAGATTGGACATTCTCTCAGTCCAAAAGAAAAAAAAAAGATTGGACATTCTCAAATCTCGTTTGATGGCGTTAGATTTCTGTCCAACATTAAAACTTTTGAGGACCGGCACACGTTTGAGGGGAAAAAAGGATAATGAAACACATATTGACACGTAACCAATCCTGTTCAAATGCCATCCAGATAGTTTTTTGTCAAAGATTTGACTAGTCAGTCCAGATTAACATTGCCTCGTAAAAATTAGCTTTAGATTGGAATTTCACAGGACGTTATGTGCCCTCGAGAAAATAATTCAAGGTGTTAGTTGTAACTTGACCCATAAGAATGCTCATTTTCAACAAAAGTATTGGTTTGAGTATTGCTGGCAATTGCTCTGCTAATAACTATTTTTATCTCATAAGAGGCGCAAAAAGCATACCTTAACACTTAAGAAAGGAATTTATCAAAAGCAAAACATTTAAATCAATAACATATTATGTGGTTACTACCTCCGCTTCTTAATATAAGAACTAATTAACTAATTTGAATAGATTAAAGAAGTCTGTTAACTTATTTATTTGTAATAAACAGGTGCTATTTTTCTTAAAATATTTTTACTAATTATATGTATTATTTAGAATTACCATTTGATAGAATTCTTAATATATGTAGCTGCTATAAAGATTATTTTTAAAAAAAGATTAAATATAAGAAACAAAGTTAATTAAAATTTTATATTTAGAATTAAATTGAAAGTTAAACTAATTTTTATAATCTTATATTAAGGACAATAGGTAGTAATACAGCGATTTACTCGTAAGTATCAACATTTTCAACAAATTTGTTGGGGTTTTGACCTGAACGGGCTTTGTTTTCCCCCCAGTAACGGAAATGCTTTCAAATTAAGGACCTTCAATTAATCTATACAACAATTAAGTAAAATGCACGTGAACGAAGAAATTTCTTAATGCAAGGATCGGAACACATCTTTTAGCCAAGTTAACACAAAAATGATGGAAATTAATAATCATTGAAATTTTAAATTCTAATTTTTATAATCCAAATCATGAAGTCTAGAACTAACATAACATTATATTTATTAATTTTGCCGCAAAAAGCATCAAATTGAATTCTTTTTTTTTTAGATGATTTATAAATAGCATGATTTTCTATAGATTTTATTTTGTATATCGATTATTAAAAAGCATTTTTTCCCAAAAAATTAATGGTATGGCTATTTTATTTTTAATCACCTGTCATGTCTGTTTCTTTTCATTGTGCATGGAATGGAAGAATCAATGTGAAGATTTTAGCTCTCTGGTCTTTTTCTTAAAATTAAATGTAACATTGCGCATGTCTTATTTTTAATACTTAAGAAAGGAACTTACCAAGAGCAAAATATTTAAATCAATAATATCTTTTTTGGTAAACAAATAGTACAATAATTTTACCCGTAAGCATCAACATTTTCAACTAAGTTGTTGGTGTTTTGACCTGAACGGGCTTTGTTTTCCCCCCAGTAACAGAAATTCTTTCAAATTAAGGACCTTCAATTAATCTACACAACAATTAAGTAAAATGCACGTGAACGAAGAAATTTCTTAATGCAAGGAACACATCTTTAGCCAAGTTAACAAAAAAAAAATGATGGAAATTAATAATTATTGAAATATGAGATTCTAATCTTTAAAAAAAAATGGCAAAAAAAAGATCGTCAAAATAGAGAAATTACAAATATGGACCTATGACAATATTAGTATAAATTTTGAGAATAATTTTTATAAACCAGTTCCTGGGTGTAATTTTTTTATTTTGACAGTTTTTTGTGACTTTTCATTTTTATAATCCAAATCATGAAGTCTAGAATAAAATAAGTTGGAAAAAAACAGAAGAGGGAGATTTTTTAAAAAATTAATAGCTGCCATGCAATAACTGGTAATAACAAGAAGTCAAAAAGGAAGATGCTAATCATCGCTCACTATGATTGCTTCATAAATCTTCCCGCTTTCTTCTTCACACTGTTGTTGTTATTATTGTTGTTGTCGTTTCAATGAAAAGTCAATCTTGTTTCATACACAAACATTCCAAGGCAAAAATAGAGATTTCGAAAACCAAACAAGAAACTTAGCAAATGTTCCGATTTGCTGACACTGTCTTCTTTTATTTATCTCTTACCAAAGCACCAACTAACAGTTGCTCTCAATTATAGGAATGAATCATGCATAACTAGATGAGTAATCATTTTATTTTGTAAATTAGTAAAATATTATATTATATTTTACTTTGTTTTTGTTTGAAATATTTTCAATCAATATATATAAAATATGTGAAAAACTGTGTCTAGTAAATATTTTTTTTTTGAAAACACACCACAAAAAGATTTAAAAACATTAAAAAGTGACTTTATTTTTCACAAAATTACTGATATTTAATAATTTAATACAATTGGTTTAGAATGTTGATCCAATAAGAGATAGCTTCTTTAACTTGATTTTTTATCTGAATAATTTGAAACTTTTTTTTTGGGGCAATCATTTGAACCTAAACTATATCGAGGGTAGATTTAGTTTCGTTTACTCTTTTTATAATACATAATTTTACTTTTATATCACATCAATTTTCACTTGCTGGCAAAAAAAAAGGAATTCACTTCCAAAATTTCCATCATAAATAAGTCAAGAAAATTCCTTGGATGGAATGGGAGTAAAATAATGAAGATATTGTTGTTTTATATGAAACAAACAAAATACCATAATGTTATTCTTATTATTTTTTGTTCATTTTTAATTGTTAGCCGTTAATAGGAAACAACTAGAGCAAACAAATACTATCTTCGGTTTTAATATAAAGTTAACTTGATTTTTAATTTGATTCTAAATATAAGATCCTAATTCATTTTGTTTCTAATATTTATTTATTTTTTCTCAAATAATTCATATAATAATTACATATATTAAAGAGTTACTACTAATCTGTAATTCAAACACATATGATTAATAAAAATATTTTAAAAAAGATAATAGTATTTTTATAAATAATCAACTTAATTATTTTTTAATTTTTTCAAATGATTAATTAGATAGTTTTTTTTAACATGAACTAATGCATACAAATTTAATATATATGACGGCCAAAAATTAAGAGACAAAACGGGAATATTGTTCACCTTTTGACTATCATTATTGATTTCTTGTTATATATTGGGTCCACTTAGCGCCCTTTTTGTAAATATGCTGAACACTGGGGGTTTTATTTTGGCGCGTTTTCTCCCGCTCTCACCAGTCATGGTTATGGCTTGAAACACTTTCTCTTCTGCTAAACCCTAACCGGTGCTCCATTTTGCGGAGCCTTTCGGTGACAGAGCTTTTTTGAAAAAAATTTCAACTGTCGTCTTGGGATTTTCAAACACTTTCGGACTCTTTGTTTATTGGGTAGTCTTCGTTTCGTTTCATATAGCTAAAATCTGTATTTGTAGTTTCATACACTGAAGTTTTTGCTCTGGTCGAGACTGGCTTTACCCTGGAGTTTGATTTTGTTGGAGCTTAAAATCTACATTGCAGCTGAAACTAAGCAGGTCCGATTCGCATTGAAGCTTGATTTCCAGTTCATCTTGCTTTTCAGCTTTTTGGTCATTTTAGTTGCCAAAATATATGGAAGCACAGGTATCAGATAGGGGTTTTGAAGCTGAAGTTTTTCAAACTGAATTGAATTCCACTTCTATGATTTTGGAAGCGAACACTGTACAAGCCTGAAGGTGCTGGATTTGAATACTTTCTTTTTCTTTTTTAACAATTTTTTATCTGCAATCAAATATATCATTTCCTTCCAATCGGCTTTTGATACTTTGGAATTATATACTATTGTTAATGAATCGTGTGCTGATTTAATAATACAATTCTATTTCCTCGTCTAACTTTTTTGGGAAGTCAATGAAATTTTCTTGTTTTTCTTGTTCTTGCAGCTTTTTGGGTTTCACCTTATACATTGAATGGCCCCAAACTGCTGATAGCGATACTCGTCTACTAAGGAGCAACTGAAAATGGAGGGCTCAACTGGCGTGGATGTAAGTGAGCGGACTAGTGACAGCGGTGAGGGAAATGAGAGGCTGGGTGATTGTATAGTTGAGGAAATGGAATCCCTTCTGGTAGACATCGACGAACGGCTCACTATCTCTAGGATGGTGAGCGACTCTGTCATAAAAGGCATGATTAATGCAGTTGAGCAAGAGGCAGCTGAGAAAATTTCCCAGACAGAAATGGAGTTGGTTGGACTTAAGGAAAAACTACACAGTTATCATGTTGGTGCAGATGCAACTATAAATCATCACGTATCTGATACTATTGTAAATCACAATGGACCGCTAGAGTCTGTTGAGAGCATTCAACTTGTAGTTAATGGGCTGTTGAAGCAGCTTAAGAAGGAAAATGATAAAATTGGAGGGAATAATTCCTTCAGAAGAATTAGTTCAGGCTCTCAGTTAGTAGGATTAAGTGGTATTCTGCATGAGGAGGTTCCAGAAAGATGGATTTATGTTGATAGAGCCATTGAAAATCTAACCGCTACTCTTGAAACCTTCTACCAAAAGATAGAAGTAATAACTCAGTCATCAAAGGCATCCCTTTCTGAGTGGCAGCAGGAGCAGGAGTTCCGGTCAGAAATTGAAGAGATGGTGATCAGCAATTGTATCCGGAGTTTGCAGGGAGAGTTTGAACAGACATTATGGGATCAAAATGCTCAAATTTGTAACTCTGAGAATGGAAATTGGTTTCACAAACTTGAAGAGATCTCAAGTCTACGGCAGGAATTGGAGGTACTTTCCAAAGCACTATCTGTCTCAGAAACTGGGCTGCTTCTCTCTCATGGATCCCTGGAGAATGGTGACGAATGTTGTGATCATAAGATTGGTGGCCATTTCCACAGGAAGCTTTCAACTAATCAACAATCACATTCAATTGGGGATGAAAATGGCAAACATGAGGACTCAAACAAGCCTGACAATCTAGACTCTGCTTTGCTAAATCACATGTCTACCGATGAATTGATCAGTCATTATGATTCCAAGATAATTGAGATGAAAAGAAACCATGAGTCTGAAGTCCAAGAGATTACTGAAGAGAATTTCCGTCTCAGGGGGAAACTTTATAGAGAAAGAGGTTCTTCATCACCATTGAAGAAGGATAAGGAGTTAGAGATATTGAGGAAAAAAATTCCTGATTTCATTGCAAAATTGGATGCAGTTTTTGTTGGAAATGAGAAACTGCACCCACTCGGTGAAAAAATTGAGTCTGTCAACAGTTTAAAGGCTAGGCTGGAGTTACTACATACTGAAAATCACCAACTGCAGGACACACTTGTGGATAAGGAAGAGGAAATTAGATGTCTTTCATCACAGCTTTCAGATGCTGTGGAGAAATTGTCTCAAGAACAATTGACTCAAAAGGACTTGGTACATACTATCCATAAGCTTGAGGGTGATATGGGAGATGCGCATGCTGAGGTTGCGGTTATTCAAGACATATATAAAAGTGTTCTAGAAGAGATTACGAGTGAATTTAGAAGCATTGCTGAAGAATCACATCTCAAGCAAACCATCATGGCTGAAGTGTTAGAAGTGGTATTCAAAGAAGCTGCTCATGATGCTCAACCTTCCAGCAGATTGGAATTTGAGGATGCGGAAATGGAGTCTATTATCATTCAAGGGCTGTTGGACCTAATATTTAAAGAAGCTCTACTGGATGCTAACAAAGAATCCCAAGAATATGAAGCTGCAGAAATGAGGAAACTTGAGCAAGAGATACTCAGGCTCACGTCAATAGTGGAGGAAAAGACTTTGGTAGAACAGGAAGCAGCAGAGGCATTGATATGTGAGAAGAAAAATTTGGAGTTAGCTTCAGAAGAGCTGAACAGTTTGAGGGCCAAAACAATTGACCAACAGAACGTAATTTCAGAGAGCAATAAAGAGTTGGAAGTGACTAAGGCTGAACTGGTCAAAGCACGGAAGAAAGTTGAGGAATATGAGGAGCAAATGCATGAGTTACGTCAAAACCTTGAACAAAGAACCAAGGAGCTTAGAGAAATTGATGAAGAAAGAAAGCTGCTTTGGTCTGCTTCAAAAGAGCAACAGCATGCATTAACACTAGCTGCTGAAAAGGAAAGGGAGACTAGGAAGCAAATGGAATCAGCAATTGTTGTTGCTCATAATTTATTGACAGCGTTTGCTAAATTTGAATCTAGAGTGAATGAAGACATTTCAAGAAATAGCTTAAGGTACTTAATGATTGTGTTAAGTTCCTTCTTTAGTATAATGCCAAATGATTTTGTTATTAACTATTCTTTGTATGGTTCTTATGTCACCTGTGACTTTACCTTCTGGAAATTTGTCAACCATTTTGATTGGCATGAACTTGTTGATTTTCCAAAGGATATCACATCTTGAAAGATATTTTTTTCGGTGAATATTCATATGTCTTGTTTAAATATTTATTCTTTGTGCAATGAAAATTAATTGAAGGGAGCCATTATTGATTTTATGCCCCTTTATTTGTATTTTTTTATGTATACATCACAAGGCTAACATCATGTCTATATATTACTACCTCTTATCCTTAATATATGACCCAGTTGACAAATTTGGGAAAATTAAGGAGGTTATTAAATTACTTTAAACTATTTATATTTATCATTTTATGCCGCTTTGTTTGTACTTTTTTTCTCTTGCCTTTTCCCATTTTATGCTTTGCTTGCCTCTAGTATATGTTACAAGCAGTTTTCTTTCTGCCTTTTGATGCACTCAATTAAGCATTCTTCTAATGATGACATCCTGGGCTAATTCATACGTACAATTTTATTGTCAGGGTCGGAAACTTAAATTCTGAGTTTCAATTTCTTAACGACAAAGCTAGTATGCTTAAAACCATGGGGCTGCTGTACAAACAGAGGCTGGAAATGCGATGTTCTGACCTTCAAAAGGCTGAAGCAGAGGTATATTATCTGAAACATCAGACTTTTAACGCAATCAAGGATATTTCATCTGTTTTCTTTTTTTGGGGTGTGTGTTTATTTAATTGCTCCTAAAACCTGTAACTATCCTTGGTGCTATACATGCCAATTTTCTTGAGTTTGATTATAAAGTAGTTGAAGAAATTCAGAGATCTTATGCTCTGATTCCCTTTGAGAGCTGAATGGTTGGAGTACAAATTGAGGTCACAGTGCTGGGTCGCAACCTTAAAAATGCTAAGGGGATAGCTAATTAGTATTTTAAATTAAAATTAACTTTTCTTGACCAGAAGTCAAGGTCAGGAAAAAGCAATAACAAAAGCCTAAACCTAATGAATAGATAAAAATTTAAAATATGGTTCTTCTATAATAACAAAACTATGAGGCAATAAAAGAACCTAACAAGTTAATGCCTTTTAGGGCCAAGTAAATAGTAATTAATAGCGTTAAAGTGCATTTTTATCCTAAAACTATTTTTGGAGGGGTTATGGGCATTCTAAAGAAAATTGTGGACTAATGTTTTACACAATCTCTTAAATTAAAAAAAGTTTTGCAACCCACACTAATGATTGACTTACCGTTGATTGTTAAAAAAGGGTAATACTGCACCATTTTTTTCCGGGAAAAGTTATGTGCTACAATGCTTTATAATTTTCTCTATGTACTTATAGCTCCTTCGGGAAAAAAAAATTCAGGGCAAAACCTTAGTCCTAATTAATAAAACTAATATTTGAATTGCTGCTAAAGAGCATCTTCTAAAGCATGTCTGTTTGAAGACATTCGTCATGTCCTGTTATACTCAGCTAGGAGCTAATTTTTCTTGCATTTCCAATTTCCCCCAGCCAAGTCTTGCTCGAGTAAGATTGCTAGAACCGGCGACTTCTTCTGAAATGTTTCATTATTCCTTATTTTTCTAGTAATTTTTAAAATTACCGCCATTGTTATTTGCTAAAATGTTTGGTCTCCGAGTGACTATTCCCCACATGTCACCATCAACACAGGCGTCTCATCTCTTGGTCTTGGTTTCCAATTTGCTAGTTCCTGTGTAATTTCCACAAGACCTCCCTTTAGCAGCCTTGTTTATTGATCGTTCCACTGCTTTACACTACTTTTTGGTTGTTTTCACTGTTTTGGTCGCCACATGCCATCAAGGCTGATGTTTCAATTACTGGTTGTGAACCTGAAAGCCCTAGAATGAGTCTCATCTTGCTTTCCTCCCCCCCCCCCCCCTTTTTTTTCTTTTTATTACTTCTGATCTTCAGTGCTTATATAGTTATATTAAATATTATGCTGGAATTTTAGGTTGATCTGTTAGGGAATGATGTTGATGCTCTTGTAAGCCTCCTTGAAAAGGTCTACATTGCACTTGATCATTATTCGCCCATACTGCGCCATTACCCTGGGGTAAGTATCTGTTCCTTTGTCATGCTAAATGTTAATTTTTTCTTCTATAGTCTGTCATTTAACAATAACACAGTTTGAAAGACACCTTAATCATAGGACTCTTATGCTGATCATATTCTCCATAAACCTGTGGTAAGCTAATTGTATCAACATGTTGGATATATACACAATGGTAACCTTTGGTTCATACGATTATACATGTTCCTATCAGACCACCAAAATATCACACATGTTATGATTAATTTTTCAGTAATTGGAAGGTTTTGTGTTGATGAGTTTATCTATCTGGCTTTGAAATGTTAGACGCCTAAACTTCACTCATTCAGTAAGCCAATTTGCTGCAATGAAACATCCCTGGCCGAGTTTGCCATTTTTATCAAGCTTTGCAGCTTCTAGCAAGGGTAAAAAAGTAAAGGGAGAAAAAGGATGGAATGAAATGAGCATTTCTATTTGCATGTGTCATATGAACTAGCCCATATTGAAATGAGTCTCGCAAGTGCACGGAATCACTAGTAGTAATAAATAACATCATACTGCTGGTTTTAGGGTTTTGATTCTTACCACCCATTCCTCCTTAATTATCCATTTCCTTGTTTTGTGCTCTGTCCATTGTTTTTTGCAGGTTATTGAGATTCTGGAACTTGTAAGAAGAGAACTGAGTGGAGAGTCTAAAAAACCCGTTTGATCGTATTGTTAGCCAGGTAAATAGATGGTCTTTCTATTGAAATTTTGTTCTGAAGCATAACCATATGGTCAGTTGATTCGATCTTATTATTTCCTGGATCTATTTCATCCTTACGGAGATGTCATCATGATCTGGCAATTGCATATTTTCTTATTTCATTTCTATGAGGATCTGTGACAATGATATAGTAGCATAATTTAATTAGGTCCCTGCCGTTGCAACCTTTTTTTTCGGTTCTGTTGCACTCTTGTTGATATGCACCTGTAAAACTAACCCATTCCTTTAAATTTGCAATAGATACAGGAGAATAGTTGTACAGTTCGTACAGGAAAAAAGTGCACACTTAATGCGCAGCTGCTGGCTTTGATTCCCCACAAGCAACAAATTTTTGAGGAAAACAAGGACAGGAAAAAGTGCAACAGCTTGTGCAGTGAACGATAAGAAGCTTCATTTTTGTTTTTGGTAGTAGGTACACAAATTTTTGATGTTTTTTCTTGGTGACATTCCAATTTCCATGCACCCGTTCCTTCTAGTAAAACCGCAAACTAGTCTTCCGTTTCTAAAATGCATGCATAGTGCTGTTAGCTTTTCTGGTTCGCTATTGGATTTGTCGTTGTATATGTTCTTTAGTGCATTCTGTAAATTATAATAGGGATTTTCTGGCGGGCTTGTCTATAAATTTGCGTGCGATGTAGGTATGTGTGTATGGACTTCTTTTCCATTTTCTGTTTTATCCGCATAGCATTCGCAATAATCTTTAATCCCACGATTTTCAAACAGATGATATACAAAAATAATGGCTTGCTGCTAGGATCAGCCGGGGAATATGAAAGTGCATAAACGTGAGGGTCCATGGTTAAATTTACCATCGCGAATTCAAATATTAGATAGGTTATTTCCTTGAAACTAGCCTGTCAGATTTACTTTTGTTTTTTCCTAGATTCTTAATTTTAGAATAATGATTTACATTTTGATAACGGACACCAAATTCATATACTTTTTTTTTTTGTGAAAAAAAAAGGACGTTGAAGAGGACAGCCGAGGTGGGCGAACAATGGGTACGAAGTTTTGAATTTTCTCTCACCTCCTGTGTTTTTACGATATATGCTAGTGTTGTTTGTTAAGAGCAATTATAAATAATTACAATTATTTGGTTACAAGAGTAAACCAAAAGCAGCAGTTGGTCGACTAATTAGCCGTGAATATGATCATTAGTAGTGCTTGGAGGTTTAAAAACTTAGTCCAGTCCTGGAAACTCACTAATCAGTAATTACTAGTGGTTGAGAGTGAGACCACTAAATCGAATTAGTATGATTTCGTTGACTGCAGTGGAGTCCATCCAAACTTGAATGATTTGAACCTGATCCCCCAACTGATCATTACATAATACAAGCACACACAGCGGCATGAATTGGCATGATCGCTGCCCAACACAATCATTGTAGTGGATATTTGATATTTCGTCGTTCTGTTTTATAGCCAGGAACAGTAGTCAAAGCAAAAACTCCAGTCCTAAACAGGAAATCCCATTTTCGCACACCTTCCTGTTCCTCAGTGTTGTTTTCATATATTAATAACCAATATATAAACTATTTGACTAATTTGAGTAAATTAAAAAAATTGTTAAATTCGCTTTTTGTTATAAATATATGTTATTTTTTGTAATTTTTTTTACTAATTATGTGTATTAGTTAGAAATATTATTTGATAAAACATTTAATATATACAACTATTATAAGGACTATTTTAAAAAAATAGATAAATATGAAAGAAAAGTAGATTATGGTCTTATATTTAGAGTCAAATTAAAAGTATTACCTCTGGTTTTTAATATGAGAGTTAATTGACTGATTTAAGTAGATTAAAGTTTTTAATATAAAAATTAATTGACTAATTTAAATAAATTAATATTGTTAATATCAAAGTTCAATGAGAGATAAAATTTGGGTCTTATAATCCCATTAATCCTAAACAATTTAGTATTACAATCCAAATTAAACCTGCGACTTCCTTTATTATTTATAAAAGGGAAAACCATATTTAAAGTACCTATACTTTTTTTCAATTTTCAATTTGGTACCTATATGTTTTTTGTTATTAACTAAATCTTTATTTTTCCTCTATTAACATCATTAATTTTTATGTAGAGACTAAAAATATCAATAGAACAAAGTTATAAGAGCTAATGTTGCTAAAAAGATAAAATTAAATATTTAATTAAAGAGAAAAAACACATAGGTACCAAATTAAAAATTGAGAGAAAGTATAGGTACTTTCAATATAGTTTTCTCTTTATAAAAAGCGTTCACATGTTACTCTTCCCGTTTAAATAAAAGATTTACTATAAAATAAATAGGTTTTATATTTAGGATATTTAATTTATACTAAAACATAAGTTTTATATTAGAATAAAAACGTATAAGATCATAAAATCATCTCGAAAGTCCGAATCTGACTCTGAACAGAAAAGGGGAGGAAATGGAACAGTGGGTACGGAATTGGATAAGACAACATAAAGCTTTTTATAAAGGGAGAAGATGGGCAGCTTTGTCCTCCCGAAGGAATAATTGCATCCTGCCCCTCCTCTTCCGGACAATCTCACGTGAACCCCTCATCCCTCTTGTCTCCTTCATTATAATCCTTCTTCAATTGACCCCCCACAACTCATCATTAAAAATAAAAAATAAAAAAATTCACGCCCCCGGCATCTCTTTTAATATTTGAAAGCTAATCTTGAAATGAAAATATGAAAATTTAAAAATAAATTATTCTATTTCAAATTTAATTATGTTCATGTACATTAAAAATATAAAGAACGACTTATTTTAAATTAAAATTTGGCCAACAACTGCTATATTACAATGTGCTATCTTTATGCGTATTAAAACACATCAACAAATTTTTATAAGTTTTTCATACTTGGATATTGATATTAATGATTTAAAATAAGGTGCTAACATTTATAAGCTGTAATTTTTTTTTTGGTCTATGTACGGTTCAAGAGGAAGTCCTATTAAAACATTTTTTCCTTCTCAAAATAATGAGCATGTGAACAAATATTTTCCTTTTTCAAGTAGCTAATTTTTGAGTCTTCGGCCTAAATTCATTTTTTCTATTGAATCATTGCAAATATTAATATGAATATAAAATATATAATCTATAACAAACAATAATATTTATAAGCAACGGGTAATGTTGATTACGTTGAACCTATAATTCTACGTCTAGGCACCCAACAATTCTGCTGTTCATTGACTGCAGGAGTATCATTACTGTTATCTCTCGTTTTTAATATAAAAGTTTGTTTGATTTTTATTTTTATATTAAATATAAGACCTCAATCTATCTTATCTCTTATATTTTTTTTTCAAGATAGTCCTTCTAACATAATAGTTCTAACTAATATTAGTAAAGATATTTTAGAAAAGACAATACTTATTTATTACAAATAACTAACTTAACTTCTTTTCTTAATCTCTTTAAATTAGTCAACTAACTCTTATAAATAGAATCGAAGGTAGTATTTTTTTTTTTGGTGAGAAGAAGTATTCATTCATTCAAAGTAAACCTTTCAAAAAGGAGTCTGTCGTTAAAAACCCAAAAATCTCCTTATTGCTCGTGAACAGCAGAATTGGTGAGAATTATACGTAGACCTTTTTTTTTGGCCTCAAGAATTATATATATAGACTGATGGACACACTTTTAAAATAAAAATGAAAATTGTCGCTGTTGCATTATCCACAGTTACACCGAAGTGCCAGTTGTGTAGCGTCAGATATCAGACTTCTTGTAGGACAGTAGGAGGTACCCAAAAACGACGTAGAAGAAGAAGCAGTTTGATGAAAATGAAATGAGCTATTTTGTATTTTCTATCTGCTCACTAGAAAATAACACCGATAACCCCATGTTCTGTATTCTGCTATTCCTGTAGTTTATTTTTTAAGAGCTTCATTGCCGGAAGCATCTCCGATTTTGTGGCATCTTCTTCGGTTTCCAAAATCTCCGGCAAGCAAAGTTGTTATCTTTACTGTGATACATACACGCTGCATTGCCGCCGCTTCTTCTCCTTTTGTTCCTAGACTTCACCTTCACTCAGATCTGGGAAATCGCTGTGGTTGCTGGAGACTGATTCGGATAAGCAAGAGCTTGAGGTGGGCTTTCACTTGCATTTACTGTTGTAGCTTACCCGGCGTCCCAAGGGTAAATCCATATGCCATAGATGATTTTTCCTGTTTCTATGGACTTGATTTGCTTGTTCAAAGTCTTCAATATATGGGGTCACTGTGAATTGGGAGGGTAGGCTTTGTGGGCTTGTGCTGATTTTACTTTCTCTGGTACTCTACTGGTTTCTGCATCCCCATTGAGATTTGCTATTGTTTCCAAGTTATCCTTGGGGAATGGCCATGACGGGGAGGGTTTTAGTTGAGGGACTTTCCCTTGTGCTGAATCTAGCGATAATCTCAGTGATCCTTCCCACTGGGGAAGCTCAACCAAAGTCAATTTTTATTAATTGCGGTTCAAATTCTTCCGTGAATGCTGACGATAGAAGATGGATTGGGGATTTGGCCCCTAATAATAATATTACCCTTAGTTCTCCTGGTATTGCTGCTTCCGCCTCTGCATTGAATGGGAATTCATCCTTTGACCCTCTCTACAAAACCGCCAGGTTTTTCACTGGTGCCTACAATTACACAATTAAAGGCGTTCAGGGAAACCATGTTGTTAGACTCCATTTCTGCCCGTTTTTGTTTGAAGACTACAATGTAAATGAGTCCTCATTCAATGTTGCGGCCAATGGTCTGAAACTACTGGCGGAGTTCAATGTTCCTGGAGAGATATCACACAAGAATATGTACTTGCAGAATTCTGGAAGCAATTCAACTTCATTTTTCTTGATTAAAGAATATATTCTTGCTGTCAATTCAGATGTGCTTGTGATTGAACTCGTCCCAACAAAAAGCTCATTTGGCTTTATCAATGCCATTGAGATTGTCCCAGTTCCAGATGAGCTTTTTGTTGGCTCTGTCAATAAAGTTGGTGGAGGTGATGCAAGTTTGAATTTGATTGGACGGGGGATGGAGACCATGTACAGGTTGAATGTTGGTGGTCCCAAAATCACATCCAATGAGGATAAAGATATATGGAGGACTTGGGAAATGGATTCTGGCTACATGATCATAGAAAGTGCCGGGTCAGGAATAAAGAACCATTCTAATATAACATATGCTTCAATGAATGATTCTTCAGTGGCTCCTCTCATTGTGTATGAGACTGCAAGTACAATGTCCAACACTCAAGTCTTGGAGAAAAGGTTTAACATGTCATGGAAGTTCGAAGTGGACCCTGATTTTGAGTATATGATCCGACTACATTTCTGTGAGCTGGAATTTGACAAGGCAAATGAGAGAATTTTTAGGATCTATATAAACAACAAGACAGCGGCAGATAATGTTGATATTTTTGTACGAGCAGGAGGGATGAATAAAGCATATCACCAGGATTATGTAGATGGTGTGTCCTCAAGAATCAACACACTATGGGTTCAGTTAGGTCCTGATTCAGCTGCTGGTGCTGCCGGAACTGATGCTCTTTTAAATGGGCTAGAAATTTTCAAGATTAGTCGAAATGGGAATCTGGCCTATGTAGAGAGATATGGTTCAGCTGGCAATTCATCTAGTAAATCAAAAACACAGATTCTTTGGTTGGGAATTGGAGCAGGTCTAGCTTCTATTGCCATAGTTACATTAATAGTTGCACTGTTTTTCTGGTTTTGCAAAAGAAGCAGGAAAACAACCAGTGATACCAAAAGCAATGCTCCAGGTTGGCGGCCATTGTTTCTTTATGGTGCCACTGTGAACAGCACTGTTAGTGCCAAGGGTTCAGCAGGATTTCAGAATCCATATGGATCAGTGGCAACAACACGACTTGGTAAGCGGTTTACACTAGCAGAAATTCGTGCTGCAGCAAAGAATTTTGATGAGAGTTTGATAATTGGGGTAGGAGGCTTTGGTAAGGTGTACAAGGGAGAGATTGATGATGGGGTCCCTGCTGCAATTAAGCGAGCCAACCCACAGTCTGAGCAAGGTCTGGCTGAATTTGAGACGGAGATTGAGATGCTCTCCAAACTCAGGCACAGGCATCTGGTGTCCCTGATTGGATTCTGTGAAGAGCAAAATGAAATGATTTTGGTTTATGAGTATATGGCAAATGGTACTCTCAGAAGTCATCTATTTGGGAGCAATCTTCCACCATTAACTTGGAAGCAGCGCCTAGAAGTGTGCATAGGTGCTGCAAGAGGACTCCATTATCTGCATACAGGTGCAGAGCGTGGAATAATCCACAGGGATATCAAGACAACCAATATACTGTTAGATGAGAACTTTGTAGCTAAGATGTCTGATTTTGGGTTGTCAAAAGATGGTCCTGCTTTGGACCATACTCATGTCAGTACAGCTGTGAAAGGAAGTTTTGGTTACCTAGACCCTGAGTACTTTAGACGACAACAGCTGACTGAGAAATCAGATGTGTACTCTTTTGGTGTGGTGTTGTTTGAAGTTGTTTGTGCCCGAGCTGTGATAAATCCTACATTGCCTAAAGATCAAATCAATCTTGCAGAATGGGCAATGAGGTGGCAGAGGCAGAGATCGCTTGAAACTATCATCGATCCACATCTTGCCGGAGGCTATCATCCTGAGTCCTTGTCTAAGTATGGAGAGATAGCAGAAAAATGTCTTGCTGATGAGGGGAAGAACAGGCCCACAATGGGGGAGGTGTTGTGGCACTTGGAGTATGTTCTTCAACTTCATGAAGCTTGGTTGAACACTAGCACCAGAGAAGCTTCATTCTCAAGCAGCCAAGCCTTGGGAGGAGTGAAAGAGGGAGAACCAGAAGAGATACAGGAGCCATTGGCTAGTGCAGTTGAAGAGAATGGCTTGGCCACTAGAGGAGTCAGAGAAACGGATGCTGCTACTTGAGTTCTTTCTATGAGTACCATCAAGGAACAGAGACAGTTTAGTTTGTTGATTCTTTCAATTTGTTTTATTAAGATTAAGTTGTTTATTATTATTTGATATATATTCACTTCACATGGTAGTGAAAATGGATAAATTGTGGACCTTTTGTGTCGAAAATCCTAACCCTGTGATGCTCTTCCCTTGTAGAGTTGAGTCTCAATTATGTTTACTTAAATCTCTTCACAAAGCTTATCACAAATTCACAGCCCTCTGTTACGTTACTTATGTACGGGTGTGGCTTGTAACTGGTAAGGTCCGAAAATTTGGACAATTATCTATTTATGTAAGTGTTCATAAATAAATTGAAAAATTTGAGTGGTGTAGAAGTAAAGTCATTAGTTGAAAATGTGTAGTTTGGTTACATGTACGAGAAAATTATGCACCCATGAATGCGCTGTGTAGCCACGAGCAAGTCCTGAAAGTCAACCCATGACTCGTAATAATTTCTAAAAATTGAAGGGCGTGATGTAACGTCAAATCCTGAAAATAATTACGATTTTTTGATCTTGCTTTAAAATCTTGAGATGTAAAGTTTAGATATAATTTTTCTGGTTGTGTGAAGCTTGTGAGATATATATATATATATATTGGTTAGAAGCTTATGAGATATTTGTTTGTGAAACATCACGTTCAGCGTTTGGCTTTACATTGAGATTGAAAGATGGAAGCATTTACAGTGTTTGATTTCTCATAAAAGTACTTTTTAAAAGTATTTTTATACAAGTTGAGATAAAACTCTTTTAACATATTTATTTTAAAATCATTTTTAAAATCATGATTTAGTTTCCATGTAAATACTTTTTAGATCAACTTCACTCAAATTTTCCTTTTCCTTGATTGTTCAGCAAGGGCTTTTAACTCTTTTCCTTTTAACCTTGTACCCTCTTGAAACTAAAGTTAGCTCATTTCTTTCAAGTATGTAGTTAATTTCATATTAACTACCAAAATACTCATCTAATATTTAATATAAGACCTATTTAATTATTTTGATTAAATTAAGAAAGTTAGTTAAGTTAGGTAACAATAATAAATGTGATATATGCTTTTCAAAATACCCTCAGTTAAAACTACTTTAAAAAATTAGCATTTCAAAAAATATTTTAAATTATTTTATTAAAAATATAAAACGGTAGAATTGATGTATGTGTGGAATTAAATATTAATGAGTAATAAATACTCACTCACTTTATAAAATATATAGGTGTATTATTAATAAGTAATAATTATTATTGTGGTATTTAATTATTTGATAGGGGTAGTTTAAAAAAATTCATAAATATGAGAAATAAGTCCTATATTTAAGACTAAGATTAACCTTCTAATTAAGTCTTATATTAAAAAGCGGAGGAGTATAAAAAAAGAACACCAAAATCTAGTTTTACCCTCAAGTATTAAACCGCCAGGACTATGTGTGGGAACATGTGCAACAATGTGAATAATGTCACAAGACTCTATGTAATGTATGATGGACAGATAATTTTTTTTTTCTTGACCAGAATGATGGATAGATAAATATATGTCCTGGTCATTATGAAAATCTTGCACATTGCGAGATGGATGAAATATCGTTGTTCAGTGTTCACCCAAAAAAAAAGAGAGAAATATTACTCACGGTTTTAACATAAGAGCTAATTGTCTAGTTTAAATAAATTAAAAAAATTAGTTAATTTAGTTATTTGTAATAAATACGTATTGTCTTTCTTAAAATATCTTTATTAATTATGTGTATTAGTTTGAACTATACCATTTGATGAAACTTTTAATACGTGTAACTACCTAAAAAAATGAATAAATATAAGAGATAAAATGAATTGAAATTTTATATTTATAATTAAATTAAATATCAAACTAGTTTTTATATTAGGTATAAAAAATTTAGTATAATTGTTCCGAACTTGGATCATATAACGGATAAATATATGTTTTCGTGCTTTTTTTTTTTTTTTACCAGCATATGTTTTCGTGTTTATATCACCATTCATGTTCACAATACGTATAACGTGTACAACAGGAAGCCTCCTTACACATTAGTGTTTGATAGGGAAACGCAAGAACGTAAAATACTCCAGTTATCAATGAAAAATAAAGGATCAGTTTAACAAATCATTTTTCTTTGCCAACTAACAAAATTAAATTATTTATATTCAGACCTCTTTTTATTTTTATTACTCCTCCGATCTTTATTATAAGACCCAATTTGACTTTTTATTTGGTCCTAATTATAAGACTTCAATCCATTTTATCTCTTATATTTATGCATTTTTTTTCAAGATAATCCTTCTAATAATAATAGTTTTAGCCAATATATTTAATTAGCAAGGATATTTTAGGAATGACAACACTTATTTATTATAAATAACCAACTTAACTTACTTCCTTAATCTCCTCAAATAAGTCAATGGGGTTTTATAATTAGGACCGGAGGAGTATTATTTTTTCGGGGGAAGCCCAGATGATAAAGGATTTAGTATATACTGTTGATTTTATAAATTACTTGAATGAATATTTGCAGCATGAAAAACCATTTTCTCAAGTGCGATCCTAGTTTAACAGTGGCAGGCGATGATATATTCCTAGCCGCAGCCACGTCTATGCTGCTCCACTGGCAATACCCTGCATACAAAACCCTACGGAGCTTTAGCTCTTTTCTTCATCAGTCTCTCTGACGCACCTGGTGATCGGAATCGATCCCTGTACTCAATTCTCTTTTTGTGGGTCTGAGATAATGCCGCCCAAAGCTGCCAAATCGAAGGAAGCGCCGGCTGAACGTCCCATCTTTGGTCGATTCTCGTCGCACCTCAAGATTGGCATTGTATGCTTCTTTCATTTTTTTTTTTTTTTTTCCCATTCCCCCTTCCGCTCCCTTGCTCTTAATGGACACGGGTTTCTTGTTCATCTTTCAAGACGTGTTCTTTACTTGCGAAATATAAATTCAGTTGGGTAATTAAATTAGGTTCACGAATCTTTTCTATAATTTTAGGTTCATTTAATCAATCAACATTGCCATTTGCTTCTCTATATTCATTTCATTTATATATTTTTCTTAACTTGAATATTAGTGACTTAAAGTAGAAAAGGCTTATACTTGACTAATTCAGTTTAAAAACTTCTGCTCTCAACAACCAAGCTGGTTTCCTCGCTTAGCTTCATGAATTTTTATGATATGATTGGCTCTGTTTAGGGAAGTTACACGCTAATGTAAGGGGAACTTTTCCCTGATTCTTCAACTATAATCAGTCTGTGAACTTAAGAAATTATCTATCCGGAAACTCTATTCAGTTGGTCCCCCCCCACCCTTTTGTGGTATTCAGGTGGGCTTGCCGAACGTTGGCAAATCTACTCTTTTTAATACGCTTACAAAGCTGGCCATACCTGCGGAGAACTTTCCCTTCTGCACCATTGAGCCTAATGAGGCACGGGTCAATGTCCCAGACGAGCGCTTTGAGTGGCTTTGCCAATTGTACAAGCCAAAAAGTGAGGTATGCGCCCTAGTCAAACCCATCAGAGTCTGTGGTCAAGTCATGAATTACTTGGAATTGAGATTTTAATCATTTCTTATCTATGAATTGGCCTATCATTTATCATGACAATTTAAAGTTTCCATACAGGTCTCGGCTTTCTTAGAAATCCATGATATAGCTGGATTGGTTCGAGGTGCCCATGAAGGGCAAGGATTAGGCAACAGTTTCTTATCTCACATACGTGCAGTAGATGGCATTTTTCATGTTTTGAGTAAGATTTCCAATTTAATTGTTTACATTTCTAACCGTATTGCATCATTGGTGAACGTAATATTGGGTTGGGAATCATAACTTTTGTTCCTTGCCATTTGTTAGGGGCATTTGAGGATCCAGATATTATCCATGTAGATGATTCTGTTGACCCAGTGCGGGATTTAGAGGTTATTACTGAAGAGTTACGGCTGAAGGTATGCTTGTTTACTTCTGCATTTTTCAGGGAGGGAATGGTCTCTGAAGTAAACAAATCAAATCTTAAAACTAAAAAAGTGGATATCATTATTAGCGGCTAATTACTTAAAATTTTAAAACTCATATTTCTTTGTGCTGAAGGAGGCTTTATACAATGACATGCCACATGCAAATGCTAAATGGACAACGAAGAAAGCTTTATAATTCAGCTTGCCAATACAATGGAGTAAGGACACGAGAACACAAGTAAAGGTTGAGTAGAATTCAGGGACATAGAGTTTCCCAAAATTAAAAAAAAACAAAGAAAAAAACTATCTTGTTATCCATATCCTTATGAAATGCTTTCTGGTTGAGTAATTCCAGGTTTCTGCTCAAACCAAGAAGTATTGATGCTAACATAAACATGGGGCAGGACCAATCCAACACTGTGACAAGACTGGATATAAAGTGTTTAAATTCAATTTGTAGTGTCGAGTCATAAGTGATTCAGGTGTTTGATGATAATTGGACATGAGATGACTCTGTTTTTGAAGTTCCATTGCTTCATAAGCTCAAATCAAATAGTTAATTCAAGCAACCTGGAACGGTCACTGAGCTCTCCGTCTCTCAGGAGACCCAAATCTCCTGTGCAGACAAGCCACAGATCTATAAACAGATTATGGCACTGGCTCAGGACAATGATTGTATGATAATCTTGCAAGCATTAAATTATTTTACCATACTGCCAATGATAGTCTCTCTGTCAGTGTGCCAATCCCTACTCTTGGTCCAGAAGCTGCTGATAAAGTGATAAATCCAAATACAAGCTCAATTTAATTATAGGGAGAGATAAGATAGCGGGATCTAAGACTGAATTTGAACTTACAACTGTAAACGCTTCATTCAATTTCCTTTCCAATTAATTTTGACATTAAATACTTAATACTTTAAGTATATGAAGCCAAACCGTGTATATTGTTCCACCTTCTATGTATAGATCACTTGCAAAAAGCAGTTCTGCTAGCACCTATGTAAACTCAAATATGTATTAAAGGAGCAGCTTCCCCTGCCTAGGCATGAGCATAGATGTTGCTTATGGTCCCGCTCAGGTGTCAGAGAATGCTCGATTAGGCGTGTTTTACTTATAAGGAATTGGGAATTATATATTAATTGTAAGATGTTGGTCAATATTATCTTAAAAGTTATGATGCATCTGTATCGACTAACTTGTCTTTTAAGAAGTTTTTTGTGCACTATAATATAGCCGCTGATGTAATCTTCTGAATCTTGCTTTTTGTATCACATTTTAGGATATTGAATTCATAGACAGGAAGATAGAAGATCTTGAAAAGAGCATGAAGAGGAGCAACGACAAGCAGTTAAAAATTGAGCATGAATGTTGTCAAAGGGTATAGATTCAGCCCCCCCCCCCCCCCCCCCAAAAAAAGATTTTTTTAATCATTTTTTTAAACAGTTACCTCTACTATTTGTTTCAGATTTTTTTTTGTTTCTGTTTATTTTAACTTACGCTATGGTATGTGCTTGTCGGATGTTTCTATTGTTGCACATATGTTGCTATTCTTGCTATCTACTCAATATATTTGTTTAGTTTTGTACACCCAAGCAGCCAAGATTGTTAATTCACTCTTGGTTTTCTTCCCCAGTAGTATGATTTTTTGTCGCACTTTCTGTTTTATGGCTTCCTTCTTTTGGAACGTTTTATTTATTACTGCACAACAAGCAATTATTTGTAACCGAGTCTTTCAGAGAATTTTTTTTTAAAGTTATAAATTGAGACATTTTCTGCATAAAAATGTTATATATGTTAGATCAATAGAAAACATTTTCTTTTCTGTAGTTGTAATAAATCAAAATGCTTTTATGAAATGGTTTCATGAAGCTATTGGAAAAGTGATGTGTAATACAATCGTATGCTATTTGTGTGTTATGTTTGTGCACGAGATGGGAGTGGAAGGTTGGTTAGGTGTGCGTCTCAACATTTCTTCATTTGAGATTGCTTTTCTCCATTTCACTTCTAATATAGCATCTATAAATGAAATTGAACATGTCTTAGTGGTCGTCTGTTTATGTGAAATTCTTCATGGTAATATGTGATGTAAAGCCAATATTATTCATAATTTGTGGCCCATGATTATAACTTTGAGCTTTGCAATAATACATGGAGTGAACATTTTTGTGTGACTCGAGTTGAGTCTGCATTCTGTCTATTGTCTTACATGGTTATTATGTAGTCTCACTTCATCTCTTACTGGGATCTCTTATGTTCATTATTTGCGCAAACCATTCTTTTAAATCCAAATTGGATTGGAAATGTTGGATGACAGTTCTTATTGTCTACAGGTCAAGGCATCCTTAATGGAGGGGAAAGATGTACGACTAGGGGATTGGAAAGCTGCTGACATTGAGATTCTGAATTCTTTTCAGTTGCTCACTGCCAAGCCAGTTGTATACTTGGTATCTTCAATTTTAGTTTCTTTCGTCACCTCATTAAAATAACAAATGTTAGATCTTTGTTATGACAAACAATGTGTTTCTTTTTTAAATTCTTTCAATGTTTTCTTACGTATTTCAATGGGGTTTAACAAGATGAGTACAATTTTTCTGAAATGTTAACGAACAGAGACTTTTTTTTAGTATTCCGGTTGACTATCTAGGAAAAATATCTTGTTTCGTGTGATATTATTGCTGTATCTCTGTGTATTGGTGTAGGAGTAAATATCATAACTCCATGTTGGTGTTTAACGTTATTTTCTTAAGATCTATTTATTAAAGTTCTACCTGTTAATACCTACGGTTTATTTGCAGGTTAACATGAATGAGAGAGACTACCAAAGAAAAAAGAACAAGTTTCTTCCAAAAATCCATGCATGGTATGCATGCCTTTGTGTTGTTACATGGTTTTATTTATTTTGACCTTTTATCTTCAATATCAGATGGCATTTACGTGTGGTTGCTGATAAAGTGTTATTATTTTGATGTTATTTCTCTGTGTGTGTGTGTGTGTGTGGAAGTAAATTGACTTATGCTTGTCGGCTTTCCAGGGTCCAGGAGCATGGTGGTGAGCCAATTATTCCCTTCAGCTGTGTCTTAGAAAGGAATCTTGCTGATATGCCTCCAGATGAAGCAGCTAAGTATTGTGAGGAGAACAAGGTTCAAAGGTTTGTTGAAAAGTTTTACTTGTCTTCTCATTGTTAAACAAAACTAGTCACATTTTCCTTGCATTTATACAGGGTTTGAGTATCAGCTGCGCTGTTCATGGCTTATGAATAGTGTGACTTGTCATAGATTTGTATTTGATTATTTTAATATATTGATGTGCAAGAATTATCATGCATATAGTTAATCATTTGGGAATAAATGTGAAAATATAGTGCTTTATTTTTTTTAAAAAAAGAAATCTCTGTGTATCTCTTGAACTTATATTTATTTATTTTTATAGAATGATTTTGTCAGCCTTATAAACTGCATAGATTTTGTCAGAGTGAGACTTGATGCTGACATCATTTGAAAACAATGGAAAGAGCGACATTGTGATCTTGAGTCTTTATTTGGACAGCCAGACCAAGAGCTTATTCTGATTGTTATAAAGAGTTGACGTCTAGTCTTTATGCTACTAAATACTAATCTAGTACATTTCTCTGTTGTAACAGCGCCCTCCCCAAAATCATAAAGACCGGATTTTCTGCGATTAATCTTATTTACTTTTTCACAGCAGGACCTGATGAGGTAACATATGTTCTTTGATACTTTGAGATATTACTTCCGTGATATTTACCTATCTTTTTCTCTTTTTTTTTTGAACTATAGTTCTGATAATTTCTGTGTCCATCGGTGTTGACAATAAACCATACATCTTAAGTAGCTGTTTTACAGTTTTCATAATATAACCATCTGATTAATCTCCTGTTATGCATAACATGCTCATTAAATTTGTAGCATTAGATATTTGTTTGCTCTTTGCCAATGTGATGTGTGGGGCTCATTATAAATTACTCCATCTTGTCTCAAATATAATCACCAACACCTACCACATAGATGTTAAGAAAATTAGTTAAAAGGTCGTTATTTTTGGGACCTACAAAACTCTTTAACAAGTGATGCATTTGAGACTGGAGAGAGCGTTATATTATATATAAGCAATATGTACTCCCATTTTGCATGCACTTAAATTTCTACTTGACATAAACCAATGATCTTTTTTTTTTTTCCTTTTGGAATAATTTGCCTTCTCAGGTTAAGTGTTGGCAGATTAGACGGCAAACAAAGGCTCCTCAAGCTGCAGGGGCTATCCATACCGATTTTGAGAGGGGATTTATTTGTGCTGAGGTTATTTTTAGTTCATTATTATTTTGAACTCTTTTTTTTCCCCTTCCAAATTCTGATAATTCTTTCTTCCCAATCCCAACGGCTTGAAGCACGTGTTCAGGATTTTAACGGAGAACAGCCCACCAGGGGTTAATTAAAAAGAAAAAAGAATTTGCTGTAGTATAGCAGAGACATAGAAGGGGGGAATCATCTGTTGTTGCCACGATGACCTCTGTTTTTCTTTGGCTGAGAACTTTGTTCTTGCAGTGATTTTCCTATTGTAATTCTGTTTCATTCTTAATAGTCTTGTGGGTTTTGTCGATTTTCAGGTGATGAAGTTTGATGATCTAAAGGAACTTGGTAGTGAGGTGGCTGTAAAGGTGGGTGCTTAATTTGAACATGTAATTCACTGTGATGCAAACAACGTATGAGCATGCCTGAGCTTTTCTTTTGCGTGGCCGTTTTATTTTTTTCTTATTAGGCTGCTGGGAAGTATAAACAGGAGGGAAAAACCTATGTTGTCCAAGATGGAGACATCATATTCTTCAAGTTCAATGTCTCTGGTGGGGGAAAGAAGTGAAAGCAAGCAATCCATTTGTAGCAGCAGCTGGCTGTTTTGCTTTATTACCTGACAAGCCTCCCATTCTTGGCAGTTTGAGAGCTTGAGTTGTAATTTGGGAGAACATGTTGAACATTAATCGAGGTTAAGTATTTATAGGGGATATTGGTATTTTGCCCGGTTTGTTTGTTAGCCATATCGAGAGCTGTTATCTGCTCCACCGACACCACGCTGCTTTCTGCTTAAGGCGTTCTTCTTGGTGAGATTTTTGTTAAACTTAAAGAAAGAATAACAGCTTTATTAAAACAAAAAATAGGGCGCCACCCTTGGGTTGTTGGAGTTTTTGTGTGGCTTTGGTATCTCATCTTTGCTGTCATCAAAGCAAGCCTTCATGTTCACCAAAGGAAAAAAAAAGCAAGCCTTCGTAACCTTATGGAGTCTACATGTATTGTTGCGGTGTAGATGTGGGCTGCAATGTTTGTACTTGGGCAATTCGATTGGAAATGGAAATACGCAGATGTATTAGCCAGAACAATTCAATTTTTAATATTATCTCCGCTTTTTAATATAAGAGTTGATTTACTAGTTTGAGTATATTTAAAAAATTAGTTAAATTAGTTATTTGAAATAAATGTATTATTTTATTTAGAATATCTTTACTAATTAAGTATTATTTGATTAAATATTTAACATGTGTAATTACTACAAGAATTATTTTGAAAAAAATAAATAAAGATGAGAGATAAGGTGGATTAAATTAAAAGTTAAATTGGTTCTTATATTGAGGATTGGAAGTAGTGAATTATTGGGAGACGATATTTTTTTTGTTTAGTCATTGGGCTAATGTTATGTTTATTAATACATTTTGCGAGGTTTACAAACACGGTTTGAGAAGAACACAATATTACACTATGTCATATTTTTCAATTAAATGATATTTTCATTAATTTTTCAGCCAATTTAACAATAACTTCATGATAATTAAATTGTTTTAATCTAAGTTTTGAATTTAAAAATTTAATTTTCTATTTTTTCCTTAGTCACAGGGAAGGAACGAAGCTGTCATGTAATGCAATTTTTTTTTCTTTTTTCTTTTGGTTATAACTCGTAGAAGACGTTTGGTTTTATGAAGCTACAAGATACGGATAAATGTAATTTAACTTGGTATGATACGTTGGACGCAAAATTTTAAAAATTCCATGATACAAATGATACACGTGTGTATGCATGCATAAGCATACTTGCAAATGCATGTCTTAAATTATTTAAAAATATATTTTTGTTAGAATTTGAAGATAAGGGCAAAGTTGACAGGTACATGTACCTAACTAAGCGTACATCTTTTTAATTCTTCTTTGTGTGTTACTGGATGGGAGCGATAACATTAATAGACATTTTTGTGATTAATGTGATGATCATGTTTGGGTGTTGGATGCTGTTAGAACTTAGAATGGGGTTGTGTCGTTTTGGGTGGACCCCTTATATATGATGCTGTCATTAGATAACAGGACAGTGGGGCCCACGGATCATCCCCTCTCCATCATCTCGCACCTACTCCCCCCTCACCTCCTGTCTCTTCTAATAATTCAAACCCGTCAAATCAATACCTATCTGGTTTTATTTATAAGATATTTTTACTACTACCTTTTTGTTGGGTCCTAATTATAAGACCTCAATCCATTTTGTCTTTCATATTTATGCATTTTTTCCCAAGACAGTCCTTCTAATAATCATAGTTCTAGCCAATACACTTAATTAACAAGGATATTTTAGGAATGACAACACTTATTTATTACAAATAACTAACTTAACTTACTTCTTTAATCTTCTCAAATAAGTCAACTGGGTCTTATAATTAGGACCGAAGGTAGTATATTTTACACCGATAAAAAAAAATCTTAAAACGTATTAACCTTTTATTAAAATATAATAATTTTTTAATTTTATCTATATTTAATATATACATATTTCAAAAAAGATAACTACTTATATTATAATAAATGAAAGACAAAATAATACATTCAAGATAAAAATTTAATAAATTGATTTATAAATAAGATAAAAAAAGCTTTTCTTTCCATTCTATAAACAGGATTAGAAAAGTATATTCATATCTCATTAACATCAAAATATAGTCAGTCGAGTTAATATAAAAGGCTTACTCCCATTTTTAAGCTTCTAAATTAGATTTTTAAATTATCAATAAATGATAATAAGTGTCATTCCACTGAAAGATCCCATTATTTGGACTTTAATATTTTTTTCATTGGATTAAGACTACTTAACTTTTCTTACTTACAGTTCTAGTGATGTTTTTAAATATATGTCCAGATCATTTCAATTGATTTTTTAAAGTATTTTTTACTGATGTCACATCCATTTTTTTCACATGTAATAGTCGGCATATGAGCATATATGTATATAATAGAATTTAGGAGAAATTGCAGCAAAGTTCTAGATTTTGTTCAAAGTCCAAACTGAAAACCCTAGTCCACGGGGTAGTGGTGGGTCCTCGTTCCTATCCGCTGCTGATAGCACGACTTCCCACGCATGTGCTTTGCCGGTTTGCAACTTATAAAACCCAAAATCTTTAACTTCATTTCATAAACTTTTTTCACGTCCACTAGGTAAAGCTGGAGATTCTCTGCCTTCTTGGCGGGTAAAAACCCCTACTTTGCTCCTAGAATCGCAGCAAAAATGAAAAAACCCTAACATTTTCCCGCTTTTCCGATTGCCGCTCCCTGACAAAAAACCCCTCAAAAGGATGAAATGAATGGCAACTTTTGTTAATAAACATTTAAAAATGAAAAAGGTAACATTTTTAATAAACTTTTCAAAATCTAATCTAAATAAGTGTTAAGGGTCCTCACATGTCACATGCCTTTTATAATACATGAGTAGAAAGGGAACAAAGGTGTCTCTTCAAAAGTTTTATGCTTTTGTCGTCAGTTGTCACCACCATTAAAGCTCAATTCTGGGGGTTCTTTTTTTGTCACTTGTTTTCTGGGTCAAAAAATGTCAACATTTTCGTCAAAACCTCGAAGAAAAAAACTTTACGGGTCCCTTCACTCCCACTCTCCCTCTTTTTTCTTTTTCCTTATTTTTTTCCCCGGTGACTGGTCCCTGCCCTTTACTGCTCTTAAATGTGTCTTATTGGAACTATTTCCCCCTTTCTTTCTTGACGAGTTCGCTGTAGCTACAATGCTGGTCTCTACTTCAGTTCTGGAACTGCACAAGCTTTACCGAGTTCTCCCTTTTGCTTCCTAAGTTTTGATGTTTGAGTGGTCATTTCAAGTTCATCCTGATTCCGCATTGTGCCAAGGAAGTGATTTTGGTAAGAAATTTTGCGTTTTGTTTCTGTCGATGTTTAAAATACCCCTCCTTTTTATTGTTCATTCTAGACCACTCCTTTTTAGTGTTCATTCTAGGTCATTAATGTTTAATCGTACTTCCCGCGTCTAGTGATTGTTTCTGCAATAGTTTTACTCTACATGCATCCTTTGCTTGGAACCTTTGGTTCTATATAGATATAATGTAATGTTGCTGACCAGGAGAAGCATTTGGATTTCATTACTTACATCGTGTCTGGGTTTTTCATTTCATTACTAATATCTTCTTTTCATTCCTAGGAAGCAGCTCATGTTCGTGAAGAGAAGGTCTTGGTTTCTTTTGTTTCGACTGTAAAGAAGTGTTTGACTTAGTGTGTGGATTTGAGCTCCACGGCTCATTAATCTTCTTTTACGAGGTTGAGATTGCTTCTATAACCATTGGCGCTTCCTCATTATCGTGGAAGAAGGTACCCTGGCATCTAATTTGTTCAGGGAGATAGTGGGTCTTGAAGCAAGATATCTGTTTGAACAAGAACCTTGAACTATATCTAAGTTGGCATTACGTCATTTATTGGAGAAAATGAAGCTCTTTAGTCTTTTGGTTTTATCCTTATCTTTCTTCTCTGTCATGGGACAGCTTCCTTCGCAGGACATCTTAGCATTGTTGGAATTTAAGAAAGGCATCAAGCATGACCCTACTGGTTATGTCCTCAATTCCTGGAATGAAGAATCCATTGACTTTAATGGATGCCCATCTTCATGGAATGGAGTTCTGTGTAATGGTGGTAATGTTGCTGGGGTTGTCCTAGATAGCCTGGGTCTCTCTGCTGAGGCAGACTTGAGTGTTTTTTCAAACCTCACAAAGCTTGTCAGGCTTTCTTTGTCCAACAATTCCATATCAGGAAGACTCCCTGACAACATAGCAGACTTCAGAAGTCTTCAATTTCTAGATGTGTCCAATAACCTTTTCTCTTCATCCATACCACAGGGAATCGGTAAGCTAGCTAGCTTACTGAACTTGTCATTGGCAGGGAACAATTTCTCTGGTCCAATTCCTGTCTCAATTGCGGGGATGTCATCAATCCAATCTTTGGACTTGAGCCGTAACTCCTTTTCTGGAACACTGCCAGCTTCTTTGACTAAGCTGAATAGCCTGGTATCTCTCAATTTGTCTCATAACAGCTTCACTGGAAAGATTCCCAAAGGTTTTGATCTGATGTCTGCTCTTGAAAAGGTTGACTTGCACGGAAATATGCTTGATGATCAACTAGATATTAAGTTTATGCTTTTAACAAGTGCCAGTTATGTTGATTTTAGTGATAACATGTTAGTGAGTTCTAACTCCCGGCAGCAGAGGTTTCTACCCCGAATCTCTGAAAGTATCAAGTATTTGAATTTAAGCCACAACCAGCTGATTGGATTGTTAGATAGTGAAGGTGAGCAGCCACTTTTTGAAGACCTGAAGGTGTTGGATCTTAGCTACAATCAATTGTCAGGAGAACTGCCTGAATTTGAATTTGTCTATGATCTCCAAGTCCTCAGGCTTAGCAACAACAGATTTTCAGGATTTCTTCCAACTGGCCTGCTCAAGGGAGACCCTTTGGTTATAACCGAACTTGATTTGAGTGCCAACAACCTCTCAGGTAGATAGACAAGTTCTACTTGTTCCTTCATTTTAAATAATTAATCTATGATATTTTACTTTCAAAACTGGTGGCCACTGCCATCTTTGGAGAGTCCATTGCTAGGATTGCCACTCATCTCATTGAAATTTTGTCACAGGGTCAATAGGGTTGATCACATCAACAACATTGCGCTCTTTGAATCTCTCATCAAATGGTTTCACTGGTGAGCTGCCACTTCTAACAGGGAGCTGTGCGGTTCTTGATCTTTCAAATAACAAACTAGAAGGGAATCTATCCAGGATGGTAAAATGGGGAAATATAGAATTTCTTGATCTCAGTAGAAATCATTTGACAGGGCCCATTCCTGAGGAAACTCCTCAGTTTTTACGATTGAATTATCTGAACTTCTCCCATAATGATCTTAGCGGCTTCCTCCCCAGAGTCTTAATGCAGTATCCGAAGCTAAGAGTGCTCGATGTTAGTTCCAACGAGTTAGATGGACAGCTTCCTGATAAGCTGCTTGCTATGACAACTTTGCAAGAGCTTCATCTTGAAAATAATTTCATTTCAGGTGGCATTAATTTATCATCTTCCCCTGGTGAATCTGATCTTCAGATTCTTGATCTTTCTCACAACCAATTTAACGGGTACTTTCCTGAAATTTTTGGATCATTAACTGGCCTGAAAGTACTCAATATTGCTGGAAATAATTTTTCTGGTTCTCTTCCAACTGCCATTGGTATGAGTTCATTAGATTCGTTGGATATATCAGATAATCATTTTACAGGTCCATTACCAACTGACCTGCCAAAGGGACTAGAAAACTTTAATGCTTCATACAATGATCTGTCTGGTATTGTCCCAGAAAATCTTAGGAAGTTCCCCAGTTCTTCTTTCTATCCTGGGAATGCTAGGTTACGTTACCCAAATGGTCCTCCTGGATCAACCAATATGCCTGCTGAAGGTTCAAAGAAGAAGCCTATGAGCACTATCATTAAAGTAATAATTATAGTATCATCTGTGGTTGCGCTATTCATAGTAATCCTGCTTGCAATCTTCATACATTACGTACGCATTTCAAGATCTCCACCAGAATATGCTGCTAGTAAGGACATACATGGGCGTGCTCAACAAAACTTACCTGGCACAGGCCGTGCAACAGATAGGGGTGGTGCTTTGGTTGTATCAGCTGAGGATCTTGTGACCTCAAGGAAAGGATCGTCTTCAGAGATAATCAGCCCAGATGAAAAATTGGCAGCCACTGCTATGTCCCCATCAAAAAACAGCCACTTCTCCTGGTCACCAGGGTCTGGTGATTCATTCACTGCTGAAAATTTTGCAAGACTTGATGTGAGATCACCTGATAAGTTAATAGGCGAGCTGCATTTTCTTGATGATGCAATAACGTTGACCCCCGAGGAGCTGTCAAGGGCCCCTGCTGAGGTTTTGGGGAGAAGCAGTCATGGAACTTCTTATAAGGCTACTCTAGAGAATGGCTTGTTGCTGAGAGTGAAGTGGTTGAGAGAAGGAGTGGCTAAACAGAGGAAAGAATTTGCTAAAGAGGCTAAAAAGTTTTCAAACATCAGGCATCCAAATGTTGTGGGACTGAGAGGATATTATTGGGGTCCTACGCAGCATGAGAAGCTTATTCTTTCAGACTACATTTCTCCTGGAAGTCTTGCAACTTTTCTTTATGGTAATGTTAATGCTCCTTCCTTGGCAATGTAATTAGACCCATGCATATGAAAGTAAACAGTTTAGGAAACTTGGGTAGGGAACAGATAAGATCCTTTAAAGGCTAGGAAAGTGATAATTTGGTAGACTAAAACTAGTTGATATTGGTCATAATTGGCCGTGGACATGATACCTATTAACACATGGCTTGCACTGTAACATTGTGTCCTGAACGGAATTCACTATAAGAATGCATATAACAAATAAAATCACTGTTCTTCAATTTTGAAACAAATTCCACTGAAATTGTGAAAGCTTCATCTGTACTAGCTGAGCAAGATTTGCCAAATATGATGTCTCAGCTCATTAGCAATTGAAAGGAGCTTGCTAATTTACGAGCAAATTTTATGTGTTGCTTGTGCCTTTGTACGTTCATATGTTAGTTCTTTTTTGCACGTCCGTTTTGCTGGTCTAGAAATTCACTTTTCCATCAAATATCATCCATCTTATTCTTAGCGTATAATTGGTCTTCATCATTCATCATTATTTTAACTCACTCTACATAAATATTATGATACTAGATCGACCAGGAAGAAAAGGCCCACCGTTAACCTGGGCCCAGAGACTGAAGATAGCAGTTGATGTAGCACGTGGCCTGAACTATCTCCACTTTGATCGCGCCGTTCCTCATGGGAACCTCAAGGCAACAAATGTGCTGTTAGATACACCCGATTTGAATGCAAGAGTTGCTGATTATTGCCTTCATCGGCTTATGACTCAGGCAGGTACTACCGAACAGATTCTTGATGCTGGGGTTTTGGGATATCGTGCGCCAGAGTTAGCTGCTTCCAAAAAACCAACACCCTCCTTTAAATCAGATGTTTATGCTTTTGGAGTGATACTCTTGGAACTTTTAACTGGAAGATGCGCTGGTGATGTGATATCTGGTGAGGATGGAGGTGTTGATATGACTGATTGGGTGAGGTTGCGGATGGCAGAAGGTCGAGGATCAGAATGTTTTGATGCTGCGTTGATGCCAGAAATGGGAAATCCAACTGCAGAAAAGGGGATGAAGGATTTCCTAGGAATAGCCCTAAGATGCATTCGGTCTGTTTCTGAGAGGCCAGGTATCAAGACAATATATGAAGACCTTTCATCTATATAGCATGCCCATCCTAACTACATAGGTTTTGACATGTGGGAATTAATATCTCATTGGTGTCCCATTTGAACTAGAGTCTAGCTTCTCAACATTGTTAGTTTGTGGGGTCAACTCTTGTGTAAAATTTGAGAATGCAAATATCTGTTTGCCGCATCATGGGTTATTGTCTTTTGTCTATCATTGAAGATATGCATGCCATGACTATGATCAATTGTTTACACTTTGCGATTTCGATGAACAAACAATTGGTTAATACAAAAGGAGAATCTGAGGTTGCATGGATCCAAGCTAAATCCATTATCATCCCCTTTCTTCAATTCCCCTTCACAAAATTTGGGATCCGCCTTCCAGTGAGAGTGAAGATTTAGGTAGTTTGGCTTGTTTTTATCTGACATTCTAGATTTATTTACATATCTTAGGGAATGTACTTGGCTCTCACTTTGCTGTTATGCCCATGTATTGGTAAGTCCATCTTCAAGTTAGGCCATTTAGCTCCATCAGGCAACTGTACATCTACAAAATGTTTACTTTGGGGTGTTTGGAATCAATTGGTGGCTGCTCCGGCATCAGCCTTTGAACCTTGGACGCAGTTGTCGAATTATGAATGTTCCACCATGGAGACCAACCTTGCCAAGTTTAGTCGGATATTTTGTATAGATGGAATCCCACGGCTTTGAAAATTTTAGTTTACAAAAAACTTGAACCAGAATCAATAGAAATTTCAAACATTGATAAATGATGACAATTTGAAAAATTTACATTTATAATATGTTGTCTATAAAATTTATATTTCTTGTGTAATCTGAAGACATGCAAGCGCACTCACGCCCACGTATTTCTACGATGTATCACCGCTGGGGATGAAGATGCCATCTTATCACAGTCAACGTGATAGCTTAAGATGCTACCATGGTAATTCGACATTACCAGATTGTTTGAAGAGTGAGTTTTTGTTCACAAGGAAAGCCGTATAAGGTTGCAGATTCTACTATGTTAATGTCGGCTACAAAAATTTGAGTTTCATGCGTATAATATACTAATATGTAAGCAATGCGTAGCTACCCAACAGTCAAAGGAACCAAGCCTTTCTTTTATGATATCAAATTCTCTTTCAAACAGAACTTGGAACATGTCAACATATTTCGTTGCCCTGTAAGATCAATAATACTTCTGTTATGTGTGTGGGAAAAAGGAAAAACAAGCACTGCTTACCGTGAAACAAGCGATTTATAGATGGCTCCCATAGATTTTCCCCATGGAGAAGTGACGAACACCAGAAACAATACTGCGAAAAGGAAGGTGTGTGTTATGAGTCCCATAACAGAGAATCTCACAAGTACTGTGAGATTTATAAATTCAAGGGGTTCTCTCTCTTAATATGTTAGTTTTTTTGGGATTGGACTCTCTCTTTGAGTTTATGTTCATCACATTAGTGTCTTTTGGAATTGAGCTCTCCTTTTAGGCTTATGCTCATCACATTGATGCTTTTATTGAGAGCCGACCAACCGAAAAAAATTACTTGTGGAGGGTTCTGATAAGTAAGAAGATGAAATGAAGTGCTATAGAGTGGAGCGTTAGGGACGTCAACTTTCGAGAGGGATACTTTGCTATGAGTTCCACATTGGAGAATCTCTCAAGTATTGTGGAGTTTATAAGTACAAGGAGCTCTCTCTCCTAATAGACTAGTCTTTTAGGATTGGACTATTTCCTTAAACTTATACTCATCAAGGTCTGCGGTTATAATTTTACCTTTGTCTTCAAGTAATTACAGTGTGTAAGATCTTTCGATGCCATTGGAAATTTCTCATCTGGATCAGGACCAAGCAGGATTGGAGAGAGAGGCTTCCAAAGCTGCTTCTTCTCAGACTTAGACCCAACAGTTTAGATGGGATCCTCACTTGTACTACTGTACTATAGGCCATCTTGCTGACCTTCTCAGCCTCAGATAACTTAAGTCTTCTCCCTAATCAAAACTATCCAATGATTAGGATTAGAAAAGTA
Organism: Neltuma alba; assembly: GCF_004799145.2. Taxonomy (NCBI): domain Eukaryota; kingdom Viridiplantae; phylum Streptophyta; class Magnoliopsida; order Fabales; family Fabaceae; genus Neltuma; species Neltuma alba. The sequence goes on along the minus strand of NW_021633238.1, from coordinate 23,448 downwards.
GAGTAAGAGGAGGACAAGGAAAAGAAAAGACTCTCCCCCGTAGTCTTATAAATCCGTTCAACCTTTAACAGGTCATGCCAATTATTTTTTTGCAGGTTCTGTGATTGAAGGCTGTGCAATTCACAAATTAGGCATTTATTATCAAGCAAAGCCAAACTAGAACTATTACTGTCATTAGTATTTTCTATTTATTATGAGATATAATGTTCATTTTAATTATCTTTGCATATATTAGCCTGTGCTATGACTATAAAAGCTATTTTCTAATTACATAAGGCCGATCTAAAGGTTGAAGTAACTAGTGAGATAAAACCTACAATCTCTCATCAACAAATGAGTTTTACATCGTTAAATTATAAGGTCTCGGCATTATAACCATAAAGGTCCTGGATGCTTTAAAATTCAATTTTCAAGTTTTGAAAGAGCCGCAATTGCATCATAAGTTAATTTTACCCCCTGTTCTTAATTAAGAGCTAGTTAGAGGATTAGATTTGTTCTTACATATAAAAGTTTAATTCATTTTGTTTTTCAAATTTATAATTTTTTTCTAAAATATTTCTATTTGACTGTAAAAGGTTCCTATCAATAGATAATCCCAATGCACATTATTAAATAGAGCATTTTAAAGAAAGCAATATACATTTGTCAGGAACAATCAACTAAACTAATTTTTTTAATTTTTTTAAAATTAACCATCTAACTCTTACATTAAGAATTAAATTTTCAAACTCTTTCTTCACATTTTGTAATGTCAATAACACCACGAGTATTTGATAGATTGATTGTCGCCTACGCGCGCACACATACGATAAATCTCGCGTCCAAGTCATCGTGGGCGTTGGTTTCAAAGACAGTTTTAATGTTCGCAACTATATGAACAGTACTCAACTTTATTGTTGGCTCTAGCTCAAGTTGTGGCACATGCCATCTATTTATTTGCCAACCGTTTCTTTTAATATTCTCTCTTATTTCATATCCAGACAGTTAATTTCACATCATCTCTCTATTAAAAGTTTTTTTTTCCATCTCTTTAATATTTTTCTTAAGTCCTCTCTTATAACGCATCTCATCTCAAAACTTATGAACAACTGATCCCTTTTCCATTGACCTGCTTAGGAAATGGACTTGGCCGAGTGGTTCTCACTTGTAATGTGGACAGTTTTGTAAATTATAGAAAGCAATTAAAGAAGGCACCGGGACGCGACAAATCATTATTAAAAAGCGACGCATCATGTTTAATACTTAAAAGTTACTATAACATTAATTACAAGCCTGGTCATTGAACCCAAAAAAAAATCTAAAGACTACAACATGAATTAACTTATTTTCAGTTTTCCACAAAGCATAATTATTATTATTATTTTGGGGATGTATACTATTGGGGACAAATACAGCAACACTTTCATTGGCCACGGGGCTCGTCCAATCCAGAGTAATAATGGCGAAAAGCACATGAAAAGTCTTCAGTCTCATGTCCACCATTGCAGAGTTCTCTATATCTGAGACAAATAACTTGTTCATTAGCAAACAAGCATCAAATACTTGATCCAAGCACAGTCAAAATTTTGCAATCTTCAGCTTTGAAAGTCACAAGTGAATGTACATGGTATATTTAGAAAGAGACAAGGGAGAAAGAATAAGTGTGAAAATTCAATGTGGATTTCATACATAATCCGAGCATGCAAAAGTATATAAATTTTTTTGTCAAAGCAAACAAACATCAAATATTTGATCCAAGCACAGTCAAAATTTTGCAGTCTTCAGCTTTGAAAGTCATAAGTGAATGTATATGGTATATTTAGAAAGAGATAAGGGAGAAAAGATAAGTGTGAAAATTCAATGTGGGTTTCATACATATTCCGAGCGTGCAAAAGTAAATAATTCAATATAAAATTTTTTATATCAACGTTGTGGAAGAAGAGATTGGCCAAGAGAAAAGGTCACGGAAGAAGAGGGGCTTACATTTCTTGAGCCTGAGATGTCAACGGATATTTACAGCCAGCTTGCTTAGCTGATTCTACTGCAAGATTTAAGTCTTTAGCCTGCATCACATTAACACAAATTTTTGGGGTATCATGTTCAACACCCTAAAAGTCAATTTACAGAATACAAATATATCACCTGCCTATCAAATTTCAAGATAATAAAGAAGAGGAAAAAAAAGTTACTAGCACCCCTTGAAGAGATCAGTTACTGACCATAAGCTTGGACGCAAATCCTCCATGATAATCCCTTGACGAGGGCACCCCTTCCATCACACCAGGAACCGGGTTGTAACTAGCACTGGAATCATACAACTGCTGAATATTAGTTTGAATACCAAAATACCAAATTTTTTCTCCCTGAATGTGTGCGCACATGTGACCTTTCCGGTGAATGTTGAAAGATTTCTGTTCTTGTTATCAGGAGAACAGGGAAAACAAGACAAAAGGGTTGAAATATCCAGAAAATTTCATTTGAGTTGTGAAAGATTTGTATGAAAATCTACTATGATGGCGCTGCTGGTTGTTCATCCAAATTGATCTGCTATGTGAAAAGGGAAGAATACCTACTCCAACAGTGAGCACTGGAGCAGTTAAATATTTTAGTCAAGGTGCTGGCTGACACTCCCAGAGATTGACCCAGAGCTAAGGCTTCTGATATTCCCAGCATGCTCACAGCCAAAGCCAAATTATTACAGATCTTAGCAGCCTAGTAACAAGACCAAGCGGAAACTATAAAATAACATCCCTGTATCTACTGCAGGCTAGTAGAAAAGATATCAATGTAATAATAAGTAAATTTATCCCTTCCTAAAATATCATAACAATTAGACATAATTTCTCAGACTGACAACTTTAGTGATAATTACAGAAAATAACCAATGAATTTTGATAAGATTCATGAAGAAACTTATATAAGCAGCTTTTACAGCCTTGACTTTTTTTTTTTTTTTGAAAATTTTTTTGGGCCAATACATACAGCATTAAAAAATCTGAAGTTCAAGTTCAAGCATTTAACTTACAGAACCACTGCCTGCTCCTCCACAATATATTGCACTTTTACCCATCGAAAGGAACAAGGATTCTGCAGCCAGAAAAGCTTCCTCAGAGCCACCAACCTGAGAAAGATCCATTCCATGCTCATAAACTAGCTTTTCCAAAATGCATTAACTTTGCTTCAATGACTTTAGCACTATTACCCCAAAACACATGCATCTATGTTGATTTTTCCCACAACATGCATCATGTTTGTTTAGCTTATCAAAGTTCTAATATACTATACATATATAGGCATGAAATGACTATAACCAGTGTGCTAAATATGCTGTCCCTAAAAAGAATTAGAAAAAAGAAGGCCCTTAAACAATAGTTTTTGGGATCCGACGATGCATCAAGTTTTATTTTGGTAAATGGATGCATCAAAATTTAGAATTGAATAGTACTCCATACCATAAAAGTTAGTGTTCCTGCTTCCGCAGCAATCACACTTCCAGATACAGGAGCATCCAACTTAACGGGAGTCTTCCAATCACCTGTGCACAATCATTTAGCTCAGCAATGTAAATAATAAAAAGCAGAAGTGAACCAATTCAACATATGAAACTTTAGAAAGTAGTTCATAGACAACGGGAAGACCTCAGGAAACCTGTGCCATCCAGAAAGAAAAATTTACATCATAAAAGAGCCTACTGACCCTTTCTCCAGGAAGACTAACTTTCAAATAATATATTAGCAAATCTAGCTTAAAAGTACCAAATCTGGTATGTCATTGATATCAATTGTATGTCATTAGAATCCACAAAGTAGGAGGCATTCACATTCATGTTTTCCGTACAATTCGTTTTCTGTGTGAATGATAATAAAGTACGGACATAGCCACAAATACTGCCAGAAAATAGACAAACCATTCAGCATGAGAAAAGTTTAATTATGAATAACATGGTAAATAAAATATGTGGAGCAAGAAAAGCATGAAAACAGCTTCAAGGTGAAGTTAAATAAAGATCTACCAGGCCAATATTTCACTAATTATACCTTTCTTTTCTTTTAAAAGACAATTCGAAATTGTAGCAGAAAGACTTCTTGATGATTGTGGATCGATAGAGGATGAATCTATCAATAACCATGGCCTAAGGACTTTCCCAGCTTGAAGCAAACCATTTGGTCCAGTGTAAACATCAATCACCTACTTAATTTGGATGTGTGCTATTCTGGAGTTAGTACTATATCAAAGTTAAGAAGATCAGCAGCAATAAGACAATTTTCCAAACTCGTTATATGTAGCTAAGAAACTTATGTACACAACTTAGTAGCAGATCAGTATTCACATAAACAAGATTTTGCAGTTCGTGGTCTGCTTCAACTAAATAGAGGCCACCATGAATATAAAGCTAAATGGCATTTAAAATATGGAAGTATTGTCCCAAAATAAAGTTGTTTCAGAATTGCAGAGGAAACTGAAGAAGCAAATGGCCCACTGCTTTTGCAGAAAAGGAAATGCCATTGATATGATAGTACTCACGTGGGAAGAAGAAGGCAACATCGTAATCACTACATCACAAGCTTCTGCAACTTCATAAGGTGTTTTCACAATGGGAACTCCCATCTGAGAGAACTTGGTGGCAACATCAGAGTTTCTGCAATATTTTCAAATTAGACAAATGACAAACATCATTAAAAAAAAATAAAAATATTCTCTATAGACCAACAAGGATCGAATATCCTACTTAAATTAACGGCAAGCTTGTGCTTTCCCAGTGACTAGTAAAACAATTCAATAACTATAGAGAATTTAAAAGTTTAAATTAAGTACATGTCTTGAACTGTAACTCTGTATCCCGCTTTAATCAGGTTATTCGCCATCCTGGAACCCATATTTCCGAGACCAATGAATCCAACATTCTGTAATGCATCATTGAGAGGATAAAGATTGAAATTTATAGAATATGCATTCTTGAGTGGAGAAATATCAAAATTTACAGCACATGCGTCATTGATCACAGTTAAGTCCATCACGAATGCTCCAACACCACCACTTTAACACAGTTGCAAAACTATTGATGATCCATCAAACATTTTACAAGCAAAGAAGAAGAAGAAGAAGACTAAAGACAAAAGAATTCCACACAATGACACACGCACAAAATGTCTGTCATCTGAAATCAAACTCGAACTGATAATAAGATGTATCAACTCCGACTTTACATTTATCACTTGAACTGCGACTTATAAATAAAAGCAACACATCGCTCAACTACATTGATTCGAAAAATCATAGCTTTACTGGGCATCAAACATAAAGAGACTGAAAAGAAGAGAAAAGAATTGCGACAATAATAATACCAAGCCCACCAATTTTCTCATACACCCAGTCAAGATCAGCGATTAAAATACAAGCTAAGGTTTGAGAGATCACAAAAGCAGAATAGACATGGTTTAGGTACCTCCAAAAGGGAGGGGATTCGGGAAGAAGCGAATCTGCGTATTGGGAAAGATTGAAGCCCGAGAGACCTGCATTTAGAAAGAGGAACAAGTGATCTCAACCTGCAAATGGCCATCGTTATCCTTCGGAATGCATGCAGACAAAGCTCGCGTTGCCAGTATACCGCAGTGACAAATAATGAGTCAACTTCTTGTCATCCCCCTTCGAATCCCTTCTTATGATCCTCGATTGAAAGAAGCATCGGTTTGGAGTTATCCATGCATGATGATATACAATTTTTTTATATAATTAATTAATAATTAATATCACTGTCAGTTGAGAACTTTAATTTTCAAAATATAGTAGGAAAAGATGGATAAGATCAAAAATCAATAAATAAATGCTGGTAATACCTCACCCTCCTCCACTCGTGATTAGTCTTCGTTCATAGTAATGATTAATACTGCCTCTCATTTTTAATATAAGAGCTAGTTTGATTTTTAATTTGATCATAAATATAAGACTTCAATCTATTTTTTCTCTCTTATTTATCTATTTTTTTCTAAAATAGTTATTGTAATAGCTACACATGTTAAATATTTCATCAAAATGACACTTGATTAGCAGGAATATTTTAGAGAAAACAACACATATTTATTATAAATAACCAACTTAACTGATTTTTTAATCTATTCAAATTAGTCATTTAACTCTTATATTAAAAACCGAAGCTAACTCTTATTTTACCACTGGTCCTTAATATAAAACTATATTTGACTTTTATTTTAGTCCTAAATATAATATCTCAATCCACTTTGTCTCTCATATTTATACATTTTTTTCAAAATAGCCCTTCTAACAATGATAGTTCTAGTCAATACATTTGATTAACAAGGATATTTTGGGAAAGGCAACACCTATTTAGGACAAATAACTAATTCAACTTACTTCCTTAATCTCTTCAAATTGGTCAACTGGCTCTTATAATTAGGACCCGAGGTAGTATTAAAGACCAGAAGTAGTAATAATAATGCTGAGATACAAAATGTTAGTAATTGGCAGACTCCAAACTCTATTGCAATACATCTGTAAAATAATACAAGCAGATTATGGGACAGATCAACTGAAAAAAGGTGTAAATGGTCGTATTTTTTAAAATTTCTTTTACTAATTTTTCAAAAGCGAAAATTCATGCCAAAGCAAGACCGTGATGAGATTGGAATGTGATATTCGAATCGGTAATCAAATCCTAGAATTACTTTTCTATTGGAGGCACAGATGTCGGCTAAACCCATCTAGAATTATTTTTTATGCTTGAATTAAATAGCACGCTTAATGAGTCAATTTTCGAATTCGATGGTTGGATGGAAAAAGCGAATTGCATTGCTGGTAAACAAACAAATAAATAAATAGAATTTATAATAAAAATATTAAGTCATTAATCCAAATAACTACTATGTGATCCGACCAAAGCGGGAAGGGGAAAGGCAACACGTTAGAATGAAACGGCGGGCAAAAAACAAAAGAGAATGAAGTGATCGTTGATATTTCTCCCAATAGAATTGCACTCCGTTTATATGCCAGTATTGTATTATTTTAATGACGATCAGTGTTTCTCCTTTGTTAGTCTCCCTCTGTCTCATTTCTACTTACCAATACTTAGTTATCAAGCATATCAAGCAACCTTTTTTTGCAGAGCAGAGATAAAACTTCCTCGTTAGACTCTACTTAGTTTTTAAAAATTCCTGTTTATGTGGCAGAACCACAAGGCTTAAAGCAAGAGCATGGAGCAAGTATAGTTATGGGTTAGTATATATCTTATTCTTGTATCATTTAATGAATGCCTCGTCTTCTTATTTCTTCTTTCACAAGGAACAAGCATGTCGATGAAACAGCAAGGGGCGTAAGTATGCTATTATTTGTCTTATATCCAACATATTTTCCTTGCATTTAAGCTAATGCTTTTGTTCTTCGGTTCCGCTGGGTTTGTTATAGATACGAGACCTAAAAGAAAGAGACTTGGGGAACCAAGAGGTGTAACAGTTTTCAATAAGTTCGAAGAGAGAGAAAATGACAACTCGGCTAGTTCAGCTAATCCATTAAACCTGGGGGAAGTTGGGAATGGCCGTGGAGAGGTCTCAGAGACTCAGGAAGCTGGTAGAGTTACAACTTTCATCTGTATTAGTATTTGTCTTATCTTCCGGTATACTGGTATCCATTCTTTCATCTCTTCAATGAGAAAGGATTAGTTCTATAATTACCAATTTTTCAGTAGTCGCTTGATTATCCTATTTACAGTTTTGGTCTTTCTAATGATACTCGTATTTCTTCTTTTGTGAGAAAGGATAAGCATTTGTGCACTGCTATGAGACAAAAGCTACTAGCTTTTACATGTAAATCCAGCTTTTCTATTTTGAACTGGATATTTACCTATATGAACAATGCGCTACCACTAGCATGAAATATGTTATTTGCCACCTAGGTTTTTAATTGTTCAATATGCTACTATAGAAGATGATGGCTAGGAGCAACTTTGATTGCCCTACTGCCTTATATGTTTTGTGTTTAAGATGTGGGTACCACGATTGAGAAAAAGAGGCGAGGACGACCAAAAGGATCGATGGGTAAGAAGAGTCAAGGAAGTGCTGATGGAAATTCAGGAACTTCCAAGAATCAATCAAACTTTCAGGAAGTAGCTCATGGTTGTGAAGAGGAGCAGGAGGCAGGTATACTTATGAAGTACCTGCAAATAATTAGTACTCATCTTTTTCTCAGGTTCACTCCCTTCTTTTTTCATGATAGCTTCCCAATATTTATTTGTGCCCAGCGGAGTTGTGATTTCTGGAGGTCCTGGCTGTAATTATTATATCTTATACGTTTCCCCCATCCTTTTGTGTTTCAGATTTATGCGTTGTGCCTAAGAAGAAGGGAAGAGGACGGACAAGAGGGTTGGGGGTAGAGAGGAAGCGCCAAAAGAGTGCAGATGGAAAGTTGGATGTTCTGATTCATCCGACAAAAATGGATGCTGTTTGTCCTGGGCGTAAAGATTTCATTACAGATCTTTCTGTGATTGTTCGGCAGAATGCCCGTCACAATGTTTACAAATGGAAGAAGGTTCCACAGAGTGTAAAGGATACAATAGCGCAAAAGACTCTGGCAAGTTATTCATGCTTCTTTTGGGGATCATAGTTTAACTTGAAATAATGCTATCTTTAGAGTTATCTTTTCTGGTTCTTGTGGATGTTCGTGTCTGCTATCCTGACTAAGTAGTTTCTCTTTTCAAATGCAGAGGGATTGATAAATATCTTCTTGCCGGTTTCAGACATTTTGTTTTTTACGCTATAAATCCTTCTAAGTTTCATTCGTTGCCCGAATCACGATTAGTTTTTTAATGCTCATACTCTATGGAATGCTCTGTCAAAAGATCACTCATGCTTGTGGGCGAAAATCCTTTCATGAAGTCAATCTCAACCTAAGTTGTGCTATTTCTGATGAATCTGTATTTCATTTTCTTATACTGTTTAATATAATTTATTCATCATACACTTTGATAGAGGGACAAGGTGACTGGGAAGGAGCTCGATTTGCGTACACTGTGGCAGTTAACACACAAAAAGGCAAATGGTGAATGTGTTGATAAGACATCTAAAGAGATACATGTATTTAAACCTTAAATAACACTACATTCTGTTTTTAATACAATTGAGTAATGCTTTTCCTTCCCATTCTATGCTCGACTTCTATATATGTTTGATTCATTGTAGGATAAGGTTGCAGAACAAGTTGTTCAGTGTTCTGGGAATGAGATTGCGAGAATTGAACCAGAAATTGTTGAATCTGCCTTCAAGTCACTTGTAGGGAAGAAATCATACATGGGAGGTATAGTATCAGGAAGCTCCACTAGAATTCAAGGTAAACGACAGGCTGAGTTAGAAGCCCAAAAGAAGGAAACAGAGGAGGCTAGAGCAAACTATAATAAGGTCAGAGCGAAGCTAGCTGAGGTTGAGTCGCAACTCATGAGGAACGCAGCGAACGAGGGGAGTTAGAGGTACGTTTACTGGACCGTCAGAGAGAGATGGATGAGATCTACAAGCAGGTTCAGAGAGCCATTCAGGCAGCATTGTCACAGCCAAAACTACTGGTAAGTTTAAAACTTTTAACTGTGTCAACAATTTAATTCGTGTACGCAAGTGTAAGCTGCATGCAAATGCAATGGTGAAATGGAGCAACTTTTAATTGAAGTTTGGAATTCCAATTTTTAACGGCATGAAATTTGCGGTACACTTAACATTTTGTTGTGTTCCTTTCATATTTACATAAACTAGGGAAAACCGTAAGATTATTTTATCAAAGAAAAATTCAGATTTATGCAGCATTGGATTATTTCTCCACTTAAATGCATGAAGTCTATGACATAAGTGTTTCTACATGCTATCTACCTGCCACTCTTAACAACAGATGACTGAAGAAGGGGATTCATCAAAGATGAAGGAGCTTGAAGCACAACTTCGTGAAGCACAAGGTGTGATAACACAACTTAGAGGAAACTCACGTAGGCTTGGCATGCGTTAGGAAGGCGAAAAGTCACGTTATCCTCTGTGTAAATATGAGCAGTCCTAGGGAGATTGACAAAAGAATGTGTGATAGAAAATATGGCAAGACTTACTAGAGAATAAATTACGTTTTAATTTATTTTATTTTTACAGGTGAATCGAGCAAGTGTAACTGGATGTTTCCTTCATGGCTAAGAATCCTCAACCTATATGTATCTGTGTGTGTGTGTTTTCCTTCTATATTTAATACTCCTCCGGTCCTTATTATAAGACCCAATTTGACTTTTTATTTGGTCCTAATTATAAGAGTCAATCCATTTTCTCTCTTATATTTATGTATTTTTTTCCAAGATAATCCTTCTAATAATGATAGTTTTAGCCAATATACTTAATTAGCAAGGATATTTTAGGAATGACAACACTTATTTATTATAAATAACCAACTTAACTTACTTCCTTAATCTCCTCAAATAAGTCAATTGGGTCTTATAATTAGGACCGGAGGAGTAGATTTTGATGGATGATTGTGCTGCTTAGGAGACTCAGCTAGCTCTTTTGCCCGGTTCTTTCATTCTGATCCCCCCTCATTTCTGTTATTCAATTTCCATCTTTTGACCCTATAACTCTCTTATTTACATAAGAGGATTACTCTGATACCAAACTAATGTAATATAATTTTGGTTAAAAAAAACTAATGTAATATAATACTGAAAAAATGTTATTAATAAACGATAAATTCTATTTGGCCAAACAAAACAATAAATTATATACCTCTTTCTTCAATAAAATGTTGAAAAAATGTATTTAGTTAGAATAATTAGATGAAATTGGCAGAATTGGAAGTCTTCTCTGAGAAGAAAAGGGAGAATAAGGGCTATCTGATTTTATGTCCATTTTTTTTAATAAAAAATCTATTAAAATAATTTTAACATTGTATTTTTGAGAATAAAATAAACATAAAATATGTGGCAATATTAATTTGAAAACATTTTTAGAATTTAGAAATAACAACAAAGAATGAGCAGCAATCCAGAGGAATGAAAAGCTGATATAGGATGAGGTGATTTTGAAAATCTTGTTGTAAATAATTATAACTTTAATATTAATAAAAAGGGGGAAAATTTTTCATCTAAAAATCTTCCTAAAGTTTAAAAAAGAAAACAAAAAACAAACCAAGTTATTTCCATTTTTTGTTTTTAAGAATAAAAAAAAAGAATGCTTTTAAAAATTAGATGAAAGGAAAATACTAAATAAACCCAATTTAAAAGTAAATTCTAAATTTTTTAACTAAATTGTATGAAGTCAAAAGAAAATTGCATGTTGACGCCAAAAAGAAAAAGAAAATTGCATTAATATGCGAGTCACAGTCAAAAGAGGCTTGACATGACGGCAGTGAAGTCAATTAAAAACAAACTTGGGGAGGAAGGGGATCAAACTTAAGCAGGAAGGTGGGAGAAGCGGCAGCACGATCCGTTAGTGACTGTGAACTCATTTCTTGGAATGGAATATTGGGCAGTGTGCGTCCGTTTCGTGCCCAACAGCCCACCCAACATCCCAAAAACCCCTCCAAAACCTCTTCCTTTCTCCCAATAAAGCTATAAACTTTCCTCTTCCTCTTGCTTCCTAATTGATTCCATTTCATGAAATCACAATCCTTCCTTTCCAAATTCCAAGCTTTCTCATTATACCTGATCTTCTAAAGCTTCTCTCTCTGTGTTTTCCTGCGTCCATCGTGGATTTGGTTAACGTAACCAAGGTACCATCGCTGCTATTTTTCATTTTAATTTTTATGCGATGTCGTCGTCGTCGTCTTTTCTTCTGCTTCGGAGGGGCTTTCGTGCATTGAACTTGCTCCTAATTTTTCGCTTCCAATTATTGGGCCATTTTAATCTTTCTCACGTTTCTCTGGATGGTTTCCCGGCTATTGCATTATTGGCTTTTGGTGTTCTCCCAGTTCCTCAGTGATTCTAAAAGGAGGAAAATTTGGAATTTCGATAATGTCATTGGGACCCGTGAAGGCTCTTAACGTTACTGGGTGTAGATAAATGATTCGTGAACTTATCTTCTGTTTTTCTCCGTTCCTTTACTGCCAAAACATTTGGGGCTAGGATTATCGTTTCCCCTTCTAAATTGCGATAATATTTCCTCTATTCTGTCTATGATTTTTATCGTCTTTTTATGTTTCACAGTCAAGTCCATATCTACTGAATTGTAGTGCTAGTATTGCTGTTCATGCTGTTTATGTAGATAGTGTTGCTACAATATGGCAGTCATTTGTTCTTTGTACTTATTTTTCCCATTAGACATGTAAAATCTACTAGCATATCTGAGGAACTTAGGTCACTGTGTAATTGTCTATTTAAAAATCCTTTGGTTGTGGCACCTTCTTGTTTATAAATTTGGCTTGTTATTTCTTAAGGATTTAAAATATTCGATTTTCAATGTGGATAACAACGTTTAGAAATTGCTGAAAAGCTTTGCTTTTACAAGTATTATTACAAGTAAGATTTCAGAATATTACTAAAATTAAATTAAAACCTTATGCATTCCTGTGATCCTTCCGCTGGCTTTTCATGAAAATAGGAAGCTGTATTTGTCATTTACTCTGTTGAAGCTAATAGGTAGTTATCACTTATTATTACTATTATTATTACTTTTTAGGCGTAATAGTAATGACATAATGTTAACCTGACAGTTTCAAATTTTAATAATGTAGGATGGATGGGCATTTGATCATTGTTTTCCAAGAGTAGATTATGCTCAGATCTTTACAATGGAAACAAAAGGGCATCCTGCTGTTGAATTAAAGAAAACAACCCTTACACCTAAGGCTATAATACACCAAAAATTTGGCAGCAAGGCCTGCTTCACAGTAGAGGAAGTAAAGGAGCCTATTCACACTGAGTGTCCTGGATTAATTCAACAAAAGGGTCCTTGCCTGTATCGATGTTTGTTGCAGCTTCCAGAACTTTCTGTTGTGTCAGGGACCTTTAGAAAAAAGAAGGACGCAGAGCAATCGGCTGCGGAGATGGCTTTAGAAAAGGTTTGACTTAGTTAATTGTCCTTTCTATTAAAAGTAGATTTGTATACATTTACCATAATTTGTAATTCACTTGCGTTTTCTCCTAGGACTATAACTTTACTGCTAGATATGGCCTCATCCAGCTTTCTCTTAAAATTATATGTCTCTTTAAACATTCGCTTTATGATCAAGGAAGGAGAGGTAAAACCTGTATATTAATTCTTTACCCCAAACTGATTTCTTGTAAGGAGCTTGGGCTTGGATAGTTCTATTTTTTATATTTCTTTTGATGCTTCTGGGATAGAGGTCTTAAGGCTGAGTTGCATTAGCCATGAGGATTTGAAGCTGACTATTTTTCGTTTTGAGAGAAAATCTGTGGTTGATTGTCTGATTTTGCCTTGTTATGATTTTATTCTGATACCATTTATTTGGTAAGTTTGCTTGATATTACTAATAGTTTTCTCTTAAGCTTTTATAATTTTTTACTTTCATCCAAGAATTGGCCTGGCAACCTTGGCTATAAATATGTTGCCATGATAATAATTTGGCTGTTTGATACTCTGATGCAGCTTGGCATCCATCCTACGGCCAGTGATCTCACTCCACAAGAAGCATGGGAAAGTTTAGTTGCTCGAATCGCATACTTATTTTCAGAAAAGGCAGGCATTCTGATTGGTCTTTCATCTGATTTGTGTAAAAAGTCATGTCTACTGTCAATAATCAAAGATAGGAATGCTTATATTCGTTGGCCACAATGATGATAAATTAATGAATAGGGAATTGAATGGATTTGATTGATTTTATGTTGTTGCAGTTATATCTTTTGCTGAATTGTGCTTCAGTCTAAGCCCATTCTTTGTTGCCTTTCAACACTGCAGTTTCTTACATCACTTCATCCACTCTGTGGTCACCTTGGAGCAACTTTGTGGAGAAAAGGTGATCTCTGTGGGTCAATTCCTGTTTCTGTCATTGCTGTCTATGACACAAAGCTCTTTAACTTGTGTAAATATATTAATCCTGCGGTGGAGTCAAATCCATTGTTGGTTAATTTGTACATAATGAGGGCCGCTACAAAGTTATCTGGATTTCTTTCTACTTCTGAACAGCATCTCTGGCTTAAAAAGCAGAGTCCCTATCCCCAGGATATTAGTGAGTCATTAAGTATTCAAGCTGGCATGCTAGAGTGCATTCAAGTTGCAGCTGCTAAAATTCCTAGTTCAACGGAGAAACCTATCGAAACAGTGACTCTTTGGATTTCTGCAAAAGACTACTACCTAGATATCATTGCAAAAGAACTTGATTTAGAAGATGCATCTTATGTTCTGATTTCAAGGTAGGGTAAAACTCGGGTCCCTCTCATCATCATCATTTTAGTTGGTTATTGTCTAACTTGTTGTTTCTGGCAGAAATGTGGGTAAAGCATCTTCTGAAACAAGATTATTTTTTGCTGCATCGAGATCATTTTGTCTAGATCAATCTTCTGATTTGCTGAATGTGAAGGAAACTCTACATTTTGAGGGATCTCTAAATGCAAGGGCTAGTTACTTGTCTGGACAATGTATATTTGGTGATGCAATATTGGCATCCATTGGATATACATGGAAATCTAAAGATCTTTCTTATGAAGACATAACAGTTCAGTCATATTACAGGTATCTTGACCTTCAGATGCATCTTGTTAGCTTGAGAGATCAGAACAAATTGAACGTGTCAATATGTCCTGCACATTTGTTTTAATGTGATGGTCAACTCAAATGTTTTCAGAAAAACTGGAACAGACTCTTGTTAGTTATTTCATTGAAGTGGGGGAAAAGATTCTCCTCAACTCCTAAGTTATGTGCTCGTACTTAGGCATATCTATGTGGGTTCGAATGGCTTATTTTATATGCTTAAAATGCTGATGGTGCCGTCTAGCTATTTCTGACGTATGTATGAAGCAAAACTTCTTGCCCTGTGATTTTGCAGGATTGAAATTCTCTTTGTTAAAGATATTAATTAAAACCAATCCTTGGCTCTCACATAATATTTTAAGCCATATTTATTGAAACCTAACTAGTTACTAGTGATGAAAGCTGATATCTTTCATGATTATCCTTAAGAGTTTGTGTCTTCTTCTGTCTTTAACTTAACGTATATTTTAACCCATTTTGTCATGTGAATTTTGCACATCTCAATCCTTATTCACTGAATAATTGTGCATGATTAACTAACTTCAACGTTTAATCATTACTACATTGCTATCACAGGATGCTTATAAGTAAGACACCAAGTGGGATCTATAAATTGTCCAGAGAAGCAATATTTGCCGCTGAGTTGCCCTCATCATTTACAACAAAAGCAAACTGGAGGGGTTCCCTTCCCAGAGATATCCTTTATATGTTCTGTCGTCAGCACCGTCTACTTGAACCTGTCTTCTCCCCCATAAGCTGTCCTTTGAAAGGATCATCTGAATCATCAGGATCTTCCTTGAAGGATGCGTGCTCAGCTACAGAAGAGATTGAACATGTCAGAGGAGCCTTGTCAACAGCAGGTGCAAAGCAATCAGAAGTGTCAGGATGCACATTTAAATGTGATGTTAAATTATTTTCTAAGTCTGAGGATTTAATTATTGTTTGTTCCCCGGAGGGCAAGTTTAAGAAACAGAATGATGCCTTACAGAATGCTTGTTTGAAGATTCTATCATGGCTAAATGAGTATTTTAAGAACAGTAGCGCTCCTTTTGAGATTTTATATCATACTGCAGACAGCTTCAATATTCAGATTCATTCAAAAAACCATTGTAAAGAGTTTGCTGTATGTCAATCGGTACGAAATACTCAGCTTAATATGCTTGGATGCATGCGTCCATTGTGTACTGGACCTGCATATGGAATGCGCTCTTTAAAGATTGAAGGGTCAGATTCTGGTGTTTGTCCATGCAATGGATCTATACCATGTATAAGGTATTCTATTTCTTTGGTTGTAAAGGGTGATAATCTGAAAGAACTTATTGAAGCTTGTGAAGAATTTGAGTTTGAGATAGGGGTTGGTGCTGTGACAACAGATGTTGAGGGGGTTGTGATGCAGTTGTGTGTTGGCCAGTCTGCTTGTTTTACCACAGAGTTACCTCCTTCCGAATTGATTCTAGCTTCAGCGGCTGATTCAGCCAGAACTCTTTCTTTGTTGTCTTCTAGTAAGTCAATTTCTCCTGTTATTAATATCTTGACGGTTTTCTAAATCATGATATGGTTCAATTGACCTAAAACTAAATGCTTTTAAGATGTTGAACTTGCAAAGTGGACAGGACTTGCTCCTAAAAAATGATTGGATTGAAGTTGCTTATTTTGTCAGTTATTTTATACTCCTTTTTTTTTTTTTTTAACCAGAACCCTGCTTCATGGAATATGCAATAGCTTTGACCAAGTTAACAGAACCCATGGAGGAAAGGATGGAACAAGCTCTTTTTAGCCCTCCACTTTCAAAGCAAAGGGTGGAGTTTGCAGTGCATCACATTATAGAATCGTGTGCTGCAACTCTGGTAGACATAAATTTCTTATCTTCTCATCTTTATGGTTTATCTAAAACTTGAGTTTAATATTCTCCTGGGTGATAGGTTGATTTTGGATGTGGAGCTGGAAGTTTGCTGGAAGCATTGTTAAATTATCCTACTTCCCTGGAAAAAATTGTTGGTGTTGATATTTCACCAAAAGGTCTTGCTCGGGCTGCTAAGGTATTAAGTACGTTGTCATATCATGGAGTTATCATCTTCTTTTGGTACAGTAAAATAATAACACCTTGTGATATATCTCATGCTATAATTTAGTGAAAGTTGTAACGTTATTCAACCATGCAGAATTTGATTATGATTTTATTGTACCCACTATCCCTTTCCCTTTTGGGAAGTTAAGCTCTTAGGTTCTTATGATAGCTATGAATCCTGCAGGTTCTTAATTCAAAATTAGTTACAAACTCAGATGTTGATGATGTGCCATATGCTGGGATCAAATCTGTTATTCTTTATGAAGGTTCAATTACAAGTTTTGATTCCAGGTTGCATGGATTTGATATTGGCACTTGCTTAGAGGTGCTCCCTTCCCCGTTTTACTTTTTACTGGATTGACTTGTACATCCAAATTTAAAGATACCCTTTATAACATAAATTCTTCTCTTCTATTTATGCTCTGTCACTCGTCTCATCTATGTCTGTTGGTTTAACTGTTATTGATCCTAGGATATATTCTTTATTATCTCCTGCTTCTTATACTAGCACTTGAACCCAGGACCCCAGCATTATACCTTGAAGACTGAGACCAAATATGCTAGTTATGCTCTTTATTATCTTTGTTAGATAATTTGTCAATATTCAACCTGTTTCAATAAGTGGGGATCAATAGGAAGCAATCTGCTAAAGGTTTCGACTCTGGACTGAGGAAAATTGCAATAAGGAAATATGCAAATCGTGACAGCTTCCGAGTTTACTTCTTTCTGCATCTACTTGCTTGCATTTGTATTCTAGTAACTCTAGACTGGTAGAGATTTGATTGATTGTCAATAGTGGGATCTGATCTTTCTTTATCCGGTGTGGGAGACAAAATTCAAGTTTACCACTAGGCATGTTCTGTAATATCTTATTACCAACTCGGAGTATCCTTGTTGCCATTTAAATTTAAATTAAACCATGTATTATGTAAGTACTGCTTGTTGATCTGCTTGTTTTAGACGTATGATTTTTTCCCCCTGTGGAAATTGTGATTGGCCTGAAATTTATACAAATCATTGGTGAAATTGTAGGTCATTGAGCATATGGAAGAAGACCAAGCATGTCTATTTGGTGATGTTGTATTAAGTTCTTTTCGTCCAAGGATTCTCATCATTTCAACGCCAAATTATGAATACAATGTAGTGCTTCAGCGGTCTAATCCAGCAAGCCAGGAACAGGAAGAGGAGTTGGATGAAAAATCCTCGTTACCGTCATGTAGATTTCGCAATCATGACCACAAATTTGAGTGGACTAGAGAGCAATTCAGTCGCTGGGCATCTGATTTAGCTGCACGGCATAATTACAATGTGGAGTTCAGTGGGGTTGGTGGGACAGCTGGTGTTGAACCAGGCTTTGCCTCACAGATTGCTGTATTTATTAGAAAAGAAACTATGGCTGAAGTAGATGATGAACTGAAGGATGCTGATTTAGATCACCGATTCAATGTTATGTGGGAATGGAATAGAATCAACAAATGAAATATTTTTGGACTTTACGCTGAAACTTGTACAGTTTACTCAACTGCTGTGAACTGAGTAAAAAAAGTGGAGCAAACGAGAATAACGATGACGGGGAGGATTTGGATTCTGGATTATTTATATTTATTTGGTTTCAAATGATTCTTCTAAAAGAAGAGGGATGTTATGTGTATCCTGATCTATGGGGATTGGGCATAGCTAATCATATAATTTAATAATTTTGTTGGTGCAAAATATTTAACTTGAGTACTTGACAGAACACTGTTCCTAATGCTGGAAAATGACACAATGACTGACATTAAAAAATTGAACACTTTCTATGTTTTTCTTTTTTGTTTTTTTGGGTAAAAGGACGAAATGATATTAAAATTAAAAGGGTTACAAAGTTCCAAACGATAACAGCCTGCAAGTTTTGTAAGAAAATTTTAAAAATAAAGGAAGGTAAACTACTCTAGATTTATAGCTTTTAACATGAGATAAAAAGAAAAAGATATCCTTCCAGACTAGATTAGCAGAGTGAGGAGGCTTGGGTGAAATTTTAATGAAACATTTTTGCACGCAACTCATAGTTAATGACTACAGTTTCTAATGCACAAACATTTGAGAATTTTGAATTCAAAGAAGGGAAGCTCTGAAACATAATAAAAAAAAAATCTGACCGTTGTAATTTTTGATTCTCCATAAAAGTTCTTATAATGATGATATGTTAGAGCATATAATTCCATGACAATGAGTGATTCTGGGTCTTGAATTTATAGAGAATGATAGCCCAACCTTCATTGTTTGGGAAGTTATAACTCAAGACAGATTGTACATGAGATTGGCAGCTATCAACATTAGCCTGAGGAGAAAATGCTAATTGAAAGAGAGTGTGTATGCCTTGTATCTCTTTGATAGTAGCTATCAAAGATATCTTCTTCCCTTGCCATAGAATTATCTTCTTTCCAAATGAATTTCTAGAAATCATCTAGAACCGTATTATCAGTATTAATTAAAAAAGATGCTTCATCTTTTACCTTACAGATCCCCATAGAATTTTTTTGCCATGCCAGTTTATTCGAAATATCTATGAATGAGAGAGGAGTTGACAGAATGGCTGAAGTTGAGGAACTGGGAGAAAGTTGATAAACTCAGGATGAGTTCCACTCAACATTACTCTAAAGTCCAATTTGGTACGAAACATTAAACTAAGATTGAGATTGAAATTGTAATTGAAAAAAATCATTAAAATAATATTGAATATGAGTAATTGCTTATTATATAGAATTAGGCAAACTCATAGAGGTAGGATTGGAGAATACCACTTCCCCTCATGATATTCTCCAATCCCACATACATGGGTTTGGCTAATCCCATATAACAAACAATCTCTTATATTAAATACTCTTTTAATAGATTTTCTCAATCACAATCCTAATCATAATCTCTTATTTTCAATACTTCCTACCAAACGTAACCTAAAAAGAATTGCCATGCACTAAAAGATCAGCTACATATCGAATATTTGATGTGACAGCTAGATCTTGTTGCATTGGCCACCACAACTGATGGTTCATAGGAATGGAAAGGCCATTTCCAACTCTCCACTTCAGTTTGGATATTATAAGTCCTGCATTCTCAGAAATACTCTTCCATATCCATGATGCATTGTAAGGTGTCTTAATCAAATTAGTGACATCAATATATTTGATTTTCAAGGAAGATTCTAATAGTGAAGGCTCTTCAGATGTTAAAACTCTCCAAACTTTCCTAGCAAGAAGGGCCCTATTCATGACTGCCGCGGGTCTCAATCCTAGGCCTCCTTGCTCCACTGGTTTAAGAATTTCCCCTTTTCTAAGAAGATGCGCCTTGTTCTTGATATTTGTTGATCTCCAAAAGAAATTGATGCAACAAGGGTCAATTTGTTCACAGATGTGTTTTGGTAGCTTGATGCCAGAAAAAACATGTATATTTATATCTGCCAGCGCCAACTTGATGAGCGCAAGTCTAGAGGTCTGGGATAGAAGTTTTGTCTGCCAATGGGCAATTTTATATCTCACTGCGTTTAACACTCGAGAGGAGATTTGAGTCTTTCTTTTGCCTGGATCTATCCAAGTTCCTAGGCATTTTCCCAATTTAGAATCAAATCTGAATCCAAGAAATTTAGACCGCATACTTTAGCATTGCGAGGCATATTCTCAGTAATATTTGTAGTTTACAAATAATAAATATTTATGTAATATTTGTAAAGAATATTTTTTCCTCATCCTATATTAATAATTGTGTTGATTTGCAGCATATTAAATGTTTATTTAGTTTATCTTTATATTTAATATGTATTTTTGGTAAAACCAAAGTTTTTTCCTCAATCATTTTTGTCGGTGAATTCTTTGCACCTAAAAACCTTCCTCAAAATTAGATTCGCCTTAAATTTTCTAATTATAAAAGATAACCTAGTTATATATAACTCGTAAAATCTACAGAAACTTAAATTTTGGGTTATGAAAGGTGACCTAGTTATACCTAGCCTACAGAAACTTAGAAGTCTTGGCAAGAGAAAATCGTAAACATAATTCCAAAAATATTTGTTTAAAGGAAAACATTAATTGATCATATGATTAAGTTCAATCTAAAATTGCAACATACATAAAGTCCCAAAATCGTATTTAATTGAACGTTTGGTATTAAAGTGTGATTTATTTATTACACCAAAATAGTTTAAGCCAATTGGTAGAAATCACTTTCTGGTTTTACAAAAATTGGTAGTAGCAAACTTTACGCTTATATATTTTCTTATTTAGGCATCAAATGTGTGACTTTGATGTGTTATCTAACAATTGATCTATGAATATAGTCCCTAAATAACAATGGTAGGCCGAGCCATGTCATATTAATTTGTTCAAACAAAACTGCACTGCACAGGTATAACTGTTAGATATCACCAGTAATCCTTGCAAGAACAAGTTCCATCCTGAAAATGATGAAAGCGAGTTCGATCTCTAACTATAATAGTCGTCTGATAAATAGTCGATATCAGCTTAGTGCTAGCATGACAGTCCTCACAAACCCGAAGGTTTTCAATATTCTTATAGGAGAACTTGAATCTGATGTTGCTAAAAGAGCAAATGCTATCGCTAGCCTTTCACTATGGTAAGAAAGAGCATCTTCCTTGTCTTCTTCTTCCATGTCGAACAAAACTTGAGATGTTCTTGGTTTGTGACCATATTCTTGTAGCCTTCTGTTTATCTCCTCAATCTTCAAATATATCTCCTTAGAAAATGGATGAGTTTTATCACATGTGAGAAACTTGTGCATGGCCCGCCGCAATCTCAACTAAGCTAAATCCAGGAATTTTGTTAACCCCTTGATGTTTCATTAGAGTTCTCACTCTCTTCACGTCATCCCACCTATTGAAATTAGCATACATATTGGACAGAAGCACATAGTTTCCACTAGTTTCTGTTCTAATTGCATCAAGTGTTTGAGTGCAACTTCACCTATCTCTATATTTCCATGAAGTCTTGCTGCCCCAAGTAAAGCCCTCCACATTATTGCATTTGGCTTTACGGGCATTTTCCCCACATATTCTCTGCCTCTTTTAGACGTCCTGCTCGACCAAGAAGATCAACTAGGCAGCCGTAATGCTCAAGCTTTGGCTCGATACCGTGAGCCTTCTTCATGGACTCAAATATTTTACAGCCTTCCTCCACCAATCCAACATGAGAACAAGCAAACAAAGTAACTACAATGGTTGCACTACTGTCAGGAGCTAAACCCTCGGGCTTCATCTTTTCATAAAGTTCAAGTGCCTGATGCCCTTGACCATGAGCCGCAAACCCACCAATCATAGCATTATAACAAAATGTGTCCCTTTCAGGCATTTATCAAACACCTGATAGGCAAGGTTCACGAATCCACATTTGGAATACAAGTCAACTAATGCAGTACCCACAAATCGGTTGACCACAATATTGTTCCTTAAGACATAAGCATGTGCCCACCACCTTGCTAAGAGAGCACCTAAATTAGAACAAGCTCCAATTAAAGCCACAAGTGTAACTTCATTAGGCCGTATTTGAGACTCCTGCATCTCACTGAACCCATGCAGCACCTCTAAATACATATCAGCATCTTCAAAACTAGCACTACGTGTAAGCAGCTAATAAAGTATTCCACATGGCCAGGTCAGGTTCACTGATTTGATTGAACAGATACCTACACTGGCTTATTTGCCGGCTAGCATAGAAACATTGACCAGAGAGGCTGGACAAAGTGATCAGAGGGGGGGGCTCAACTCAAGAACTTGAAGACTATGGTATGGAGGGGATGGCCATAATGGAGCCATCCGTCAGAGGCACAGGCCTTGAAGAGGGATGGAAAAGTGAAACTATTGGGTCTTAGGGTGGTTTATTACGGAGGAGTATTTGATTATAAAGTGAGAAGGCTATGTGGGCATGTTCACTATGATAATTGTGAGGGAAGAAATGAGAGTGTTAAAGAGGAAGATTGTTGGATTTGGGATGTTTCTGAAGATGTGAAGAGCATAGGTTAAGGAAAGCTTGGAGATTGAATGAGAAAGACGACTGAGAGCGTATGTGTGGAGGGCGAGACCAATTGTGAGCATATGGGCATGAACTTGCTTTAAAGTGGCAAGAGTATGGCATCTTTCTAGGATTTGTAGAGTTGGGTGGCTGAAAATGGGGTTTTGGGTTTTCATGGGAAGGGGTTGTGTAAGCTTCAGATGAATGGATTTCCTCTTTTTAATGAGCTCTCCCTGCAGGAGAATGGAGAAACGAACCTGCATATGAAAATAATATGGATACTGGTAACTTGTTTGCATACAATAGCTCGATGCAAATTTTCATACACTTCATAAATCAGCAGTGCTTCGGTCGCCCTGCGCATCCAATCAATTTCATTAGTTTACTTCTTTAATACCGGGTTCTAATTATAAGAGTTAGTTGACTAATTTGAAGAGATTAAGAAAAGAAATTAAGTTAGTTATTTGTAAAATAGGTGTTATCTTTCCTAAATATCCTTACTAATCAAGTGTATTAGCTAGAACTACTATTGTTAAAAAGACTACATTGAAAAAAATATATAAATATGAAAGACAAAGTGGATTGGAGTCTTATATTTAGGATCAAAATAAAAGTCAAATAAAGTCTTATATTAAATAGCGAAGGTAGTATAGTTTTGTTTGATTATTTTGATGCTAAATCTTGGTCTCTAGAGTTTCAAGGTAAGGTCCACTGATTCATTTTGGATAAAAAT
>NW_021633237.1:0-44961 GCF_004799145.2 Neltuma alba | reverse complement strand
ATTTTTGGATGTTGTAGATGAAAATTCACAACTAACAAGGATTGGTCTAATAGAAAATAACATGTGTAAGTGGAATTTACTTATTTTAATTTTGAAGTAATGTTGTCTGCTGTCAATTGTTCTTCTTAGTTTGTCATTTGAGTGGTCAAATATTATCATTAACAACTCTATGACTTGTCTTATTATGTAGGATGGGAGATTTATTCAAAGGTTAAAATGCATTGTCTATGTCTCTACTGAATGTGTGGGTGAAGACCTACCATTATTACCATGTGGTTCACAAATAATGTCAACACTTATTTTTGAAATGAATTCGACAAAATAGAAGGATTTGGTTATTAGAGAGGACAAATTTTTCTCAATGTAATGGCCCTTCGGAAACACTATATAAGTACAGTATTGCTATGAAGTTTTCATACAAATGATTTCAGTGTTAAAGTTGTTATGTTATATTATTTAGTTATAATTTGATCTTATGTAGAAGTTATATTATCCTATAAGGTCAGTTGTTAACAGACACTAACTAGGTTGTCAACAGCTCCCTTTTGGTTGTTAACACTCACCGTTGAGGTTGTTAATGGATCTTCCCATTAAAACTCTGCTATAATTCTATTAGGTTTAGTTAAAGTTCTTAATGCCTTTAAGAAGCTTCCCATTTCAGTGTTAAAGTTATTGTATTATACTATTTAGTTATAATTTACTCTTATGTGGAGGTTATGTGATCTTATAAAGTAAGTTGTTAGCAAATACTATTTAGATTGTCAACAGCTTCCCACTAGGTTGTTAATACTCACCGTTGAGATTGTGAATCGCACTTGCAGAGAAAATTATGAATTGAAAACCTGAAGGGTAGTGATGTCATTTTACAATTATAATATAATACTCTGAAGTCCCTTTGGACCTGCTATTAATTTTAATATTTTGTGAGACCTTAGATGAATAAATTCTACTCCTTACCTTAGAACCTGCATAATTTTCCCAAAAAAATTAACCCCCATATCTTTGTCCTATATTTAACATTAAGTAAGGCTATGAAATTTTGCGGTACAATTAAGATCACAGGGAGTGTATATACATGTATATGAATTTTTTGTAAGAATTAACCGAAAAACTCAGATTTTCTATTCAGAAATGAAAATTATAAGAGATTGTACTTTAAATAAGGAATTTTAGAAGTTAATTTTTAAAATAAAATGAAAATATGTAGTACTCCTTTAGTCCTTAATATATGACCTATTTAACTAATTTGATTAGATTAAGAAGTTAGGTAAGTTAGTTAATTATAAGAAATATGACATGTTTTTCTTAAAACACCATAATCATTTTCTTAAACTCCTCCCTCCCTCTTCTACTTAATTATATGGTCGAGGAAGTATCTATAGAGGTAATTTAGGAAGAAATGATAAATATGAGAAATAGATCTTATATTTAGGATCAAAATTAACTCAATAATTTGATCCTATATTAAGGACCGGAAGAGTATAAAATTATAATTAAAATTAAAAAGACTAGAATTATCCGAAAACAAATAGCATACCTCAAAGTCTTGGGTTTGGGTGTCTTAAATTTACGGAGGAAAGCTTTTCCAATTCCAATAAATCTAGACCAGTCAATACAGTAACAGCAGGTTCGACGCTTTTATGAAATCATCTTTTATTTCTTGATTTCTCACACAAGAAATTTTTTTTGCAAAAAATTGTTTTATGATGAACAGAAAATTGAATTTTAATTATCACAGATATTTAATAATTTTGAGTAAATAATTTTTATGAAGAATGATAAAAAAATGATTTCTAAATTTCAAAATCTCCAAATGGTCACCTGAGTAAGCAAAATTTTAGTTTAGGTATAAGTGACCAAATTAAAATTTGCAAATTGCTGAAATAACTATATTTTCGTTTATTAAAAAAAAACAACGACCGGTCTTTGGAGCTTCGTTGTTAGCAAGGCTGGTATCCATTTTTTGGTGGATTTTTTCAAGTTTCTTACAAGAAGTTTTTCAAGAAATTTAAAAAGTGGCATTTTCACAATTTCAGTAATTTGGTTAACAAGTTCTGTACCACTACTAACAAGTTTGGTATAGCAGTTAACAACAGGTTTTGTAAAAAATTTAAAAAGTGGCACTTTTACGACTTTAATGATGCGGTTAACAAGTTATGTACCGATATTAATAATTCTCATAACAACATTAACAAAATTTCCCTATGAAAGTTAATGTTTTTAATATTGGAGCCCTATGAAAGTTGTACAACAAAATTTTTCCATTTATTAGGCAGTTACTATAGTTATAAGAGTTATTAATATCATTACATGACTTGTTATTAGATTTGTCAATAGCATTATGATAGTTGTTAATATTGTTACATGACTTGTTAATTAGCTTATTGAAGTTGTAAAAATATTACTTTTTGAATTTTTTAGAAAGCTTATGTTAAATGTTATACCGAACTTGTTAACCACATTACTAAAATTATAAAAATGTTATTTTTTGAATTTCTTAAGAAATTTGTTGTTAACTACTATATCAAATTTATTAATAACATTAAATAACTTGTTAATCCCATTACCAGACTTAAAAAAATTCTAAAAAAATAGTTGTTGGCTGCTGAAGCTCTAGCAATCATTCATCAGAGCTCTAGTGATCAGTAGCCGCCATTGGTACTAGAGCTCTGGTGGTGTGTTTTTCTTCAAAAAAAAAAAGGACAACATGATTATTTTAGGAAATTTGCAAATCCTAATTTGGTCACTATAATGAAACTGAAATTTTGGTTATTTAGATGACCATTTGGGGCTTTCATTATTTAACTATCATTTTTTTTTGTCTTTTTCCCAATTTTTCTTAATTTAATTGTGGGAGAACTGCATATTGGAGTTGGTCTTACTTTCTTTTCCTTTCCCCTATAAGTTATAACTTATTGGCCCCTTCACAAGTTTTTGGGAGAACTATACTTAGTTTGCCTCCTCTCTATGATTTCTATTAAGTAGAACTATTGTGACCGGTCTAAACTTTGACCCTTAATTCGAAGAATGACACTTTAGACCTTGAAAGTCACTTAATGACACTTAAGACATTAAATTTTTAAAATACCATGGTCTCTTTAAGCAATAAAAATTTATTTGGGAGAATTAATATGCCGGTCTTTATTCTTTTCCTCAGTTTTTAATTAGGTCCTCGTACCTTTTTTTTTTCATTTTATTGAATCCTTATTGTTTTAAACATTAAAGGCGTTGGTCCTTCTGTCTAAAATCTGTCAAACCAAGTTAAAACATCATTGAAAGAAGTTCACTTGGCTTCCAGTTGGATCAAATGTGGTAAGATTGACTTGGAGTAAAGCCATATTTGTTGGCATCGTTATTTCATTCAAAAAAAGCAAAAGAGATGAGCGTTGAGGACAAGCTTTGTTGCAAGAGTTTTGTCCTTGGAGTGAACAAAACAGTAACAAGCTTTCAAAATAGCACTGTTCATAGTCTCTGAGTTTAACAATCAGGTGAGAGAAAATTGCTTTTATCTGTTGGGTCTCTAAGCTTCATTCATTAGGAATTATTTGTAGTTTACTGGTTATATTTTGGGTATATGTTGAAACCCGGGCACGATGTAGATGAAGCTGAGCCATGTGATATTAAGGTATTTGAAGATAGTGAATTAGTGATGAAAGAGAGTTGGGTGATGATTATTCTTATGGCTTTATTGATGTCGATGCATGAAACCTTCAAGAAGAAGTTTTCAAGTCAAATAATGTCTTTGTGGTTGTGAACAAGGCTCTCTCTATTCATTTATAATGGAAACAAGAAAAAGCATATTGCTGCTATGTTTTCCTCTGTTTTAGGTCCAAAAAACAGAGGTGAACAAAATAATATGGTAGCTACTTAGTACATGTGTTGACATATAAGAAATAGGGTTAAAAAGCTCAATAGCAATAGGATGTCCTGTGTCTCTTGCCCGCGCTTATGATTCATAGCCTTCTATCACTCTCTGTCTCCTTCAATAAATTAAATATAGCATTATATATAATGAATTAAATTATTTTAGATTTCGTGTTTAATGCGTGAAAGCTATCTAGTTTGCTCAAATATAAATATGGAGTAGGAGCCTTTCTACTAGGCGATAGTGGTACCATTACTATCCAGGGTATTTGCTTAATCTCAGAATAATAACGCGACTGCAAGTTGCGCCTTTAACCTAAGAATTTGGTATCTGGTAAAAAAGAAGACTCTGGTCATGTCCTATGTGGATTCACTCAAATGGTGTTATAACAGTTTTAACATTCAAGGATGGACGGCTTAAACAGCGAAAACAAGAAGGAGTTCATAAAAAGAAAAAAAAGTTGAAGCATCTGATTAAAAATGGAAGGAAAGTATAAGGATTGGCATATTAGTTTTTCCAATTTATTTCAATGTTGAAATCAGCATTTTTATCTGCATCATGTTTAGATTCTGACCCAACCAATGTGTTTAGTAGTAATACTTTAGTTTAGTAGTAAATTTTAGTGACGGTGTTGTAAATTAATTTAAGACTACTTGTTTAATGCCATTGACCTGTAAATTGCTAAATTTTTGTTGGAGACTATAAGTTAGTAATAACAAAATATTGCATAAAAATCTCGATGTTGGTTAGTTTTTATTTGCGAGAGGTTTCTAATAATTCACTAATATATTTTTGGAATTTTTAAGTCAATAATGTGAAAATCCAATTATAAGGTTTCTTTTATCTACATGTGGTATTTGAAAATTTTACAATTCCACTACTAATAATTATTTACAACTAATTAAATTTTAATCGTAATAATAGTTTGAATACGATTTCCATTTCTTTTATTTACAAATCTACAATTTATAATTCGACTATTTGTACTTATATTGAACATTTGTGATTTACAGGTTATTAATAGCGTAAGAATTTGAATTTATAATTCAACTCTTGTATTGAATGCCCTTTGGAATCATTATAGAAAAGTGATTTTACATTATATAAGATAAATATATGAAAAGAGTTTTGTCCCATATAATGCAAAAATGACTTTTCAAAGTACAACATTTAAACGAATCAAAATTAATGGTGAAATCAATTAACACTCGAGGATATACTTCTTCCTTGAAATCAAATGGTTGGGACCTTTAATGAAAGATTCAACACAAGAATGTAAAAAAAACAGTGTTAAATAAAGATATAGAGTACCAATAGTGTCTAAATAATTAAGTCTCATCAGAGAAGAGAGGACATCATATGTGTGCGCGCGCGCGCGTGTAGTAACTGCATTACTGTAACAAGCTAGCGTACTCGATACTCTATAACCTCATACCAATAACATAAAATTCCACACAAAACCAAAGCAATAGGGGGGGGGGGAAACAAATGACATATAGTGACATACAACTCTTCCTCACTTGCTAAAATAATACAAGAAAGCAATTTAAGTCAACACACAGATGAACCATTTTCTGATCAGATTAATTAGAAGGAGGAGGAGAAAAGAATGGGATGGAGGGCATAGTGGTTGGGATTTTGGGAATGGAAGGAATATTAGGCAGTGGAGGAAGTGTGGCCTGTGGGACTGTTGGAATCTGAGGCATAGAAGGAAGAGGAGGAAGTGCATTGGGTTTTGGCATATTTGGGAGATTTGTAGGCAAAGGAGGAATATTGCTTGGAATTGAAGGCAAAGGTGGCAATCCTGTAGGTTTAGGTAAGTTACTTGGAATTCCAGGCATGTTTGGCATCGAAGGCTGTGTTGTTTGAAGAAGACGACGAGCTTCTACGCTGGAACTCGTCATCACGCTTGAGAATGTGAGAACCAGAAGGAAAGTTACGAGGATGGACCTCCCAGAAGAAGCCATGGCTGGATTATGAAGTTTAAGAGTGAAGAAGACAATGCAGGAAGAAGATATTCTTTGGTTTGAATTTTGATGAGAATATGAATGAGGTTTGTGGTCTTATATAGATATGGGTAGAGATAGAGCTTCTGGGGTTAGGAGAACCATAAAGACGCTTTGAGATCTTTTGTTAGTTCACCAATTTTCCTGTATGGTACGTATTCTCTTGCGGTTGGTTGGACTGATAAGATTGAACTATCAGAAGTAAGGTGAACGATATTATTTTATTATAATAGTAGTTAGCCGAAAAGGGAAATGAAAAGCTTCTTATGTTAACAACATTATTGACAATAACAACAATAATTGACCTTGAATTAAAACCCGTTGAGATGGTTTAACTAAATGGGTTCATTGTAACGTTTTAGAAGACTAATTTTTATAGCCCAAAAAGGAAGTCTCTCTAGCAAATGGGGTTTTCACAGCTATTTTTTATGTTATTGTTCTGTGTTCATTTTATCTTTTGGATGCATTGTTGACAAACTCTTGGGTTATGTCTTGTTAAAAAGAGTTATATAAATTATTACTTATATTTAAAATATCTCAATGTATAGTATACCAGAAAAAACCATCTCTATGTACAAGTTAAGAAACGTTCACTTTATTTTTTTAATGTACAACCTATGTCTTCAAGTTATTCCTTTTATAATGGTTAATCATGAGTTATCTTCAGCAATTTAGATTGGGTTTAAGAGTATTTTTGTCTTCAAATGTCCTGTGAAGAAGCATCGCAATCAATGTCCCCAAAAATTTAAAAAACAAAATAGAGTTTCAAAAAGGGCGCAATGTGGTCAGACCCACGGCGATCATTAATGAGTTACTTTTGACCAATGGATGTGTCGACATGGCATCCATGAGGCATTCATTATATGCTGAATGAAACAAATGGGCTAAACGGGTATTTTTGTCCAAAGAGTATTTATAACCAAGCACTACACCCTAATTTTTTTAATATAAGTAATAATATTAAATAACTTTTATCTTAATTTTTTCATCAAAAAATGTGGCATCACATTTGTGGCATTAACAATAACATCCTACTAGAGACCTCAGTTAAGTCAGGATGGATTAGTCGGGTTCCTGATAATAGAGTCTAAATACAAGTAGTTTTTCAACATAATCAAAAGAAAACAGAAGGCTTTTCCACATAGAAATGCCACATGTCAGTCATTGATCAAACCTAAATTTCTCTCTTTGAAATTAATAATTAACCCCACTATTCATTAATTTAAGAATAACATTGCAATGACTTTGATAGATACTTGATCGGTAACATTGCTCAAATATATATATTTTAGGATAAGAATTGGTTTTCATGGAATACTTTAAGGACAAAAATGTCATAATCACACCTCCCAAGCGCATTTAATCTCTCATTTAAAATCAATAAATTACGTCTTCATGCCTGTTGAATGAGCCATGCTATGGAAGAATGCAATAATGCTAACAGGAAATTAATTAGGCCATCGATTATTGGTCGTCCTCCATTGAAATTTTATTTTGAGGCAGCTTCATTAGACAAATTATAAGAAGCATATTAACTCTTTGTTTGGATGGGAAGAAAATTAGAAAAGAAAAAAAATACTAGAAGGGGAAAACTCCCAAAAATAATAAGTTTTTTAATATATATATATATATATATTTGAAAAATTTTCCTCTTAGTATTCACTCCCCTAGTTTTTCCTCATTATTCCCTTCATAGCCTAAAGGATTATACACAAACATTGTGAAAGACATAACTACTGTTTATTTTTTTATCGCTTAGTTTCAAATTGTAAACTCGTTTTTAAGCGTATGGAATTAAAGGATACTATATTTTAATATAATTTTTAATTGTTTCAGATTAATTGGTAGAAAATTCATCTTTAAACTTTGCATATTGAATTTATGTTTTAGTATGTAATTTTTGTTTTTGTATAGCTAATATATGCACATGAATCGCAATCTGATACGGAGAATGAAATTCATCAACCTGAAAGGACCTTTCTTGGCAAACACATGATTATCAATATTATGATATTCTTATTATTTGCCCTGGTGACTTATTTAGTTTGCTTCTCAACATTTTTTCCCAAAGAAGAAAAAAAAATTAACTTGCCTCACCGCAGTTACATATTTTGTGAGGACTCTTTGGCCACCATTACCTTCAGTTGAGGGAAGGCCTTCAAGTTCAAGGTTTAGGAAAATAAACAGTTCTCTTTATCTCTATCAGAATAGAGTTCAGTGTCTGTTATGATTAAGTTGTGAGTCTAGTCAAACAGTCAAAGCCATCTTGCTTACATGTCATCTTGAGTCTCGTATATATGGTCATTATTCAGTAGAACCAGAACTCTTTCTCTCTATTGAATTTATATTCTGTATTCTGTTTGTCGTCTTCTGTCATCATGCTTCTATGGTTCCATTCATAAGATAGACAAAGAGTACTCGTTTTGTTTTATTTATAAATGATATCATTACATTTTTTATATGAATATACAATTTTACCATTTCTCTAGTATTGTGTAAACTTTGCTCTCATGAACTATAGTGTATATTAAATAAGGATGAAATTGAAAAATATTAAATTTTAAGCTAATTAGTTAGGTTTAAGGTTTTAGCCAAAAAATAGATTTAAAATTTTTTTGGTTTTGATAAAAATATGTCACAAGTGGCTTATAAATAAGATAGATGAATGCTAATTAATAAAAGGTTAAGAAGTTTCAGAGCAGATAGGAACATCGCAGTAACTGCATGATTATATAATATTATTTAGCAAGTGATAACACAAATTACGGAAGACCTCATAGGACTAAAAAAGTACACACTGTTTGGAATTTCACTGTAAAACGAGAGAAAGAAACACACTGACACGTTCAAACTCTTCCTAACATACAGACACACGAGGTAAAGCAACTTGAACCAAAACAGCAAGTGAAATCACCCGTGTTTGTGTGTCTATATATATACACAAATACATATATGCTAGCATATTACTGCTGAGAACTAACAACCCCAATAGGTGAAGCAACTAACATGGGATGAAACATTCTGTGGTTTCAACTCGAAGGAGGAGGAGAGAGGAATGGGATGGGGGGAATATTTATTGGAATATTGGGAATAGAAGGAATCTTAGGAAATGGAGGAAGTGTGGCCTGCGGGACTCCTGGAATCTTAGGCATGGAAGGAAGAGGAGGAAGTGTATTGGGTTTGGGAAGATTTGGGAGATTTGTGGGGAAAGGAGGAACATTAATTTTGGGTTGAGGAATAGTTGGGATTAAAGGCAAAGGTGGCAATCCTGTTGGTTTTGGCAAGTTACTTGGAATTCCAGGAATGTTTGGTATGGCAGGTTGTGTTGTTTGAAGAAGACGACGAGCTGCGAGGCTGCCACTCATCAAGCTTGACACTGTGAGAGCCATTAAGAAAGCTGCGATGAAGGGTTCCCCAGAAGAAGAAGCCATGGCTGAGTTATGAGAAGAAGAAGAAGAAGAGAATAATGGAAGATGGTAGCTAAATTTGAGCTTTGATGAGAATCCATGGGGTTTGCATGGTGTTTATATATAGGTGGAGGTAGGTCGGAGGGACGTGTGTTTGGAGAGCCATAAAAGAGACTTTTTGAAATATTTTGATTACTTGGTTCGCCAAACTCCATCGTTGTCGGCGCCTAAAAGTCCGTCAAGTGACCTGCTGCCAAACTCTATACAGTGCACATAATGATTAATTAGGATATAGAATTCAACACAAATTTCTCATTTTCACTTTTAAAAATAATAAGTTTATATTGTGAAGAAGAACTTCGACAAGTTTTTGGAAGAAAGTTTGGAGAACCATAAGAAGACCTTTTGACTTTCTAGTTGAACTTGATTAATTAGCTCTTAGATCACCACTTTCTGAATTTGAAATTTCAACTTAAGCTTCTTTGACTAAAAATGCCGGGGTTGGCTCTCAACCCACTAGACTTTCATGCTTTGGAAAATCATTCCTTACATTTTACAAGAAATAGTGACAAAACGACAGATTGCTGAGTTGTTCTTTCATTTGCAATGACAGTCGAACACCTTAAAAGTAATTTAATGATATGCCGCAGTAAGGTCCAAAAAACGAATTAATAATTCTTGACAAATATTTCTGAAAAATAAGTTGTAAATATCAATTCAAATGACTGTAAATCTAAGAATTTATTTTTCTTTTCTGATAAAGATATATGTGCTACTTTTTTAGTCCCAACTTGTAATACATAAATTCCACGAACAAGGAAATGTTGGGATGCTTTTGATCAAATGTAAGCAAAACAAAATACTACCTCCAGTCATAAATATAAAAGCCAGATTACGGTGTGATTATATTGAATGTAAATTCTAATAAATTAAAATTGAATTAAGAGATGGTGTCAGTTTGGCTGCGAAATCAGCAGGCTAGTCAGTGCCACCCTTTTCAATTTTTTCCAAAAGAGCCTTCAGGTGCTATCTGAATTACAACTTGTTTGGAATAGCTTATAAGCAACTCTTTAATAATGACTTATAGAATACAAAGTAAATAAGTGAAGAGAATTTTTGTTTCAGCTTATGTAAAAGTATTTATAAGCACTTAAAATAAGCAAATTCAAATAAACCCTTATTTGCTAAGCGTAACTAGATTTGTAATCTAAAGTAGTTAGACGTTCATTGTGGTATTGGGTATTATCGGGGAAACAGTCAGAGGCGTATTAATGGTGAATTCAAGTGGAAGAGAACACAGATTGTTGATTAGTTGCTAAGGAATTAAAGCTCTGTAAAGCGGGTGAGTCGAAGAAAATATTAAGCATATTAGATGATGTCCAGGTATTAATCGTTCTGTAGCAGCTGTTCTGGATACTGGATGAACTGAGAAACAGGGGATGGAAATGTGAGAATAGGAGAAGGGGGGTGAATGGCAAGAATGGAGGACAATTTGGTAAAGTTATATTTTAATATTCCGTCAAATATGATTCTGTGATGTCTCTCTTTCTAAACAGATTTTCTCTTTCCTCAATGGCTATTTCTTTGCTGGCATTTTTGTTGAAACTGATATATGGAATGTGAAATTGTGAATGTAAGCACCACCCTTCAATTATAATTAATGGAATATTACCAGTAGAACTTTTGTGGATCCATAACACAACTCCGTTTGACCATCATTCCTTCACTTGGATAAGCAATTCTCTTTCTCCGTTTGTTGTCTAATTTAAAATATACAGTACTCTAATATGAGGGTTTTAGGAGTTTCAGATGAGATCGAAGCTGAACACTGCATTGACTGCATTATTGTATATATTAAGTGTGAAAACAAAGATTACAATCAATACCAAAAAAAATAAGACACTGTTCTAAAATGTCATCACACCGAACGGAAAAAGAAGAAACTGACATATATAGCCACATACAACTCTTCCTAACATTCAGACATACAAATAGATAAAATAATGCAAACCAATACCAATAATGAATAATTATACGTCCATACGCCGGCTTGCTGCTGAGCACTACCAGCTACAATAATAGATGAAGCAACTATAATAACACCAAGATGAGCCACAAGCTAGTGAACCATGTTTTGTGATATTAATTGGAAGGAGGAGGAGAAAGGAATGGGATGGAGGGGATAGTGATAGGGATAGTGGGAATAGAAGGAATGTTAGGCAATGGAGGAAGTGTGGCCTGTGGGACTGTTGGGATCTGAGGCATAGAAGGAAGAGGCGGAAGTGCATTGGGTTTTGGCATATTTGGGAGATTTGTAGGCAATGGAGGAATGTTAGTTGGGATTGAAGGCAAAGGTGGCAATCCTGTAGGTTTAGGCAAGTTACTTGGAATTCCAGGCATGTTTGGTATCGAAGGCTGTGTCGTTTGAAGTAGACGACGAGCTGCTAGGCTGCAACTCATCATGCTTGACACTGTGAGAGCCACAAGGAGAGCCGCGATGAAGGATTTCCCGGAAGAAGAAGCCATGGCTGAGTTATGAGAAGAAGATGAAGAAGAAGAAGAAGAGAATATAAGGTGTATGTGCTTAATCTGATCTTTGATGAGATACGATATGTAGCTTCTTGGTCTTTATATAGATAGAGGTAGGTGATGGATCTGATCGGTTTGGACAACCATAAACATAAACAGACTTTGACGTCTTTTTGTTAGTTCACCAATACTTTTACACACACACACACACACATATTCTTGTGGTAAGGTAAGACCGATAAGGTCATTGGCAAAGGGTGATGTGATCGAGTCAGACGTGGCTAGAAAGTCTGTGAATATAGCCAATAGGTGTCTCACATGCTACCAAATACGTTCTACGTTAATGCATATATGATTGGTTAGGATCTAATTCAGGACATATTTTTCATGTTCGCATTTGTATATGTGAATGACAAGTTGGCACTTGGCACCATAGAATGTTTATGTATTATTCTAGAAACTAGAAAGTGAAAATTACATATTCTTCCTACGATTATAATACATATAAAGTTCTTGGGAGAAATGTACTAATCAGTTTGGAGAACCATAAGAAGACATTTTGAGACTTTGTGAGAGAGTTTTGATATAGTTCAACAGCTTCTGAATTTGGGAACTCAAGCTTTTTGACTAATTAACGAGGTGGTTGGCTCTTTACCTTCAAATTCAACTAATTTTCCATACTTAAAAAAATAGATCAAATCTAAAATTTTACAAGAAATTACTAATGAGAACAGGACAAATTGCTTAGTTGTTCTTCGGAGAATGACACTTCACGATTTTGTAAGTAATTTAATGATAATTAAATACCTTAACTTTTGGCAAAATGATATTTCAGGACTCGCTAAGAATATTATTTACATTTAAGAATCACCAATTTTTTTTTAATATTCCGATAAGAGAACTCGAAAGGCAAAATTATAGAAAAGAATTACTCTAAACCAAACCCTACTATTTTGATCCTAAATATAATATCTAGTTTGTAGTGTAAATTCTAAACACATTTATTTCATGCAAAGTATTTCGTATTCTTCGTAAGATGAATAAAGATGCAAAAAAAAAAAAAAATATTTTCATTCAATGATCTCCTCTTTAGCCTCTATAAAATTCATACATTTTTTAATATAAATGTAAATTAAAGCATTCACTAGGAGCTGGGACTTGGGACCATATAAATTAACAAGACAACAAAATATTTGTAGTTATAGTGAATTGATATCTCCACAAAAAAGTATATTTTGGTTACTAATATTTTACTAAGGATAAGGTTTTCTATATATTGTCTATTAATATTCTTGGGATAATATAAAACTATATCTTCCCAATCAATTCAAACATAAATCAATTTATCAAATTGTTAAGCGGATATATCTATGATTCAAATGATAGGGTGCTTCAAGATTTTAACTAGGGGTGTGCAAAAACCCATGTCCAATCCAGTCCAGTCCAACCCGAGATGGTCCGGTCCTGTCTAGTCCAATCCAAATAAACTATATAATGAAATTAGACCAGACCAGACTAGACTGGTTGGCCAGACTGAACTGGGTTTTAGACCAAATGATCAAACCACCTGAATTGGTCCGAGCCAGTCAAGGTGAATTTTTTATTTTTCAATAATTTGTAACTTAGATGTAACCTTTATTTTTTTTAATATATTTATAAACTTTTATGTATTTATGATGAGGTCTCAATATTTTAGGATGAGTTTTACATGATTATAGATATTTTTTATTGTCTTAAATTGTATTTGTCATGTTGAAATCTTGCTTCCCATAAAGGGGAAAAAAAACGTAGAAACCTGAACTGCACTTCGACCAGTCCACCAGTCTGGTGGACCAAGTCCAGTCCAACCTGACCTCGAGTCACCACTGGATTGGACCAAACCACAGACTGCCAAACCCAACCCAATTAAAAATCAAACCAAACTTCAGGTTGGGCTCTGGTCTGGTTCGGTTCGTTCGTTGTGCAGCTCTAATTTTAACACACGCACACACCCTAGATTGGGGGATTATTTTTTACAAATTAGAGATTTAACTACAATATATATTTGATATTTTTAAAAATCAATAGAAAAGTTAATATCGTCTAGATTACCTCTCAGTAAATTTAAAAGAGGTTGATAGATTTATTAAAAAATAATAGGATATATGTAATTATCTTGTAAATTATCTCTCCCCCATTTTTAATTAACTAAAGAAATAATGACGAGTCAATATCCTCAAAATTACTTTTGGATATCCAAATGTTATAATCTATTAAGATTTTAGTTGATATCATTATTCATGAGATTTTCTTATTAACATCTTATCTTAACAAACCGTAGCTTTAGAATGTCTATAAATATCAGATAAAAAAACAGAAT
Organism: Neltuma alba; assembly: GCF_004799145.2. Classification (NCBI taxonomy): domain Eukaryota; kingdom Viridiplantae; phylum Streptophyta; class Magnoliopsida; order Fabales; family Fabaceae; genus Neltuma; species Neltuma alba. The sequence continues at coordinate 30,795 of NW_021633237.1, read as the reverse complement.
TTCTATAAATAAAGGTCAAGGGAGTAGAAGAGAAAAAGGGGGAGTCTAAAAACAACATAGAGAATAAAGTCAGAATTTGCGAAAAAGTAAACAATAAAGGTCTATAATCGTTATCTTTAGTTGAAAAAGTGTGTTTAGAGAAGAAATTAAATTTTGTTTAGTTAAAAAAATATGTGGAACGTTTTTATTTTCACCCAGAAACTTGACCCTCTTCAAAGAATTATAGTCTTAGAATTCATGATCCCTAAATATAATCAAAAGTTATAGAAGGTCCTCAAATATTATTTTTCTTTATATTTAATGCTTGTTAAAATGATGCTTATCAAATTAATTGTTTTACAAGATATTTTTGGCCATGTGTGATTATATTTTCATAAAAATTTTTGCTTATATATATAGATTTAAAAAAAAAAATCATTTCTGCATGCAATATTCAAGGCATATGTACTTTTTTTTTTTTTTGATAAGCTGGAAAAAGAACACCACTAAGTAACAGCGTAAGGCATGGTCTTCGTCTTCACTGCACTAGGACTCAGAATCTGCAAGCCTCTCACTTCATTTAGGGCTATCTTTGCAAGATCGTCTGCCATTTGGTTTGTTTCTCTCCTTGTAACTTGGTACTCGACTTGCCAATCCTAATCAATCATTTTCTGGATTTCTTGAATCACTCCTCGGTCATCATGTAGCGTATTGTCACCTCCGACAATGAGCTTCATAGCCTCCGGTGAGTCACTTCTTTAAGATAATGTCCCTCTCTCCAAGGTCCCAAGCCCGTTTCAATCCTATTAAACAGCCCCAAAGTTCTGCTGTCAAGTGATCGCCATGGTCAAGGTTGCACATGAAGCCTTCCAAGATTGTGATCTTGGAATTTTAAGTATGTTTCTTATGTCTGCTTCGTGTTGTTGAGTCCCCAAGCATTAAGGAGAGCTTATATTGACTCCTTTAAGCTTCAAGGCATATGTACTTATCGTATCTTTATGATGGAAATTGATGAAAAGAATTGAAAAAAAAAATCAAATATAATTTCTTTCTTTTTATTTATTTAAGTCTCACATATAAGTTTCTTAGATGGAGAAAACTTACATCCAGTGCATCCGGTTTTCCAATCAAGAAGTGCCACCTGAAGCTTTTTAACACATCAGCACAAGCGGCTGTTATGACATCTCCGTTCGCGATTTTCACACGGACAGAGCTAGATCCTTGTTTATCTTTTTACAAGCATGATAGGAAAAGATCCACCCATCTTATATTCAACTTGAACCAGATTATAGATATCCCATTTACAAGGGGTTTAGGCTTAAAAGACAATAGTTTAACCATGTCTACAAAGTTCTAACTAGTCATACTCACGACAACCTTGAGATGGAGGAGGAACTCAAACAATTCCCAGGAATAAGTTTCCTATAGTTCATACTGTGTAGAGCACGAAATAGTTTCCCAAAAGAATTAAAAACCACTGTTTAGTGCTCAAAGACATTTCCCCATGCTTGCTAGAGAGGATAATCACAAAAACGATGCCTATCTGAAGAGAACAGCATTTGTTGTTGTAGAGAAACCCTTCAAAGAATTGTTTGGATCCAAACCAAACCTGCAAATTGAAAATACATTAATAAAAAATGTGCAGAATAGCAGATCTGAAAGTTCTACATTAAAAAAAGTTTAATAAACAAAATCCAGAAGCATCAATGTGGAATAGACAGTTTAGCAGATGATCACAAGTCTCAACATTGAATTAATGAATTTAAGGTCAAATTAAACCCCGGCACCCAGTATAATTTGGACAGTGAGAAGCACATGAATCAAAGGAGGAGAACATGGAATTGGAAGTAAGAAAAGATGGCAGGGGAAGGAAAGCTTGTTTGACTGAGTTAGTGACCTTAGACCAATCCTATCGCTAGGGAAAAGAGGGGCTCAGATGGGAGTAGAAACGGAAGAGAAAGCCCTAAGATTTGATGAAGAGAAAGCCTGGTTGCTATGCCTCCCAAGAAATCGTCCTAGAAGTGGAGAAGATACCTATGACGATGACTAGCACCGATGAAGGTGCCACACAATAAGCTGATCCTTCCTAAAAGTCGAACAGAGATGGAGAGGAATGCCGATCGATTGTCGCTGCATCTCCTTCGCGGCAAACAGGGGATCCAGTTCTGTCTTCGTGAAAATCGTGAACGGAGATGTCATGACCGCCGTTTATGCTGATGTGTTAAAAAGATCCAGGTGGCACTTCTTGATCAGAAAACTGGATGCACTGGTTATAAGGAATTGGAGGTAAGTTTTCCCTTTGAAAAAAAAAATCATATTAACTAATTTAACTAATATTTTAATTTATTTAAATTAGTTATTTAAGTTTTATATTAAAAATTAGAAAAATGTTTTGGATTGGGGCTACAAAATAATTGAAGGGCTTATCCAAGTTCGTTGCGCTTAAAAATGTTTGGTTGGCAATAATTCCTCATTAAAATGTTTGTTATTAATTAATTTTGTATATTTATTTAATTAATAAAAAACATTGATTTGTGAAAAATATTCATGTTAATTTTTCTTGATTTGTTACTAAAATATTCATTTTTAGTTTATTTAATTTGTGAAAGATAAGATTCGAAATGATCATATTAAAAAAAAGATAGGCGAGGTGTATTTTGAAGAGAAAATTATTGACAATCATTTGAGGTTTGAGGTGGTATAAATATGTGCAGAGAAGGCGATGGTAAGGAGAGTAGACCACATAGTATAAAGTCATCTAAAAAGGAATGAAAAAATATCAAGGCGAATGTTTAACAACCTATTTGAGGATTTGGTTGTTAATAGATTATAATGATATCATATGATCTACGCAGCAGGCTCTACTTAGTAAGATAAGACTTATTTTGAAAATCTTACCAACAAAAACGTGGATTTTATGATATAATTTTTTGTTGATGATCTTGAATGATATTTCGATTTTTTTTTTTAAATAACAGTGTGTGTAGTACTGCTTGTGCTTGTTATATTTAGAGATAAGAAATTTTTGTTCCATTTGGGAGTTAGAGAAAATTTTTTTATATAAATATACAATCTTACTTTCAATTTATTATTATATTGATTTTATTTTTATAAAATATAATATATATTAAATAGAAATAAAATTGAAAAGTTAGGTATACAAAACAAAACCTGTAAATAAATAGAGACAGAGAGGGAAATGGATAGGACTATTTCTAAAAATGATAAAGTTATCTTTAATTTTATATTTTTATTATCTCTTATCTCTCCTTTTTCTCCTATTTATAATAGAGGCAAAGGTAAAAAAATCACATTAATTATCCTGATAAAGTTTTATATATTCAGCAATAATTTTTTTCTGGCCAACTTCTAATATTATGGACTAGAGGGAGGATATGGCATATATATAGGAGATGTACTTAATATGTAAAATTCATTTTATAATACAAAATTATACTATAAAATAAATATTACCCCAGGCCTAATTATAAAATCTCGTTTATGGTGTATAAATAAGGTTTTATAGTATATGATTAGGGAGATTTGGCATGGTGTGGGAGTGGGAGGGGCGGCGCTGGAATGGGATGAATATATAGTTAAAGGAGGTGCGTTAGAATTGCCTCTAGTAATTACGTGGCAAACTGTTAATAGCAACCTCACGAGCTCTTACCAAACTTGAACTCTTCATCATCATGCTTGAAAGGAGAGCCCCAAGGAAAGTTACGACCATGGATTTCCCTGCAGAAGAAGAAGAAGAAGAAGCCACGGCTGATGCAGAAGCTGGTTTGATGAGTTTTGATGAAGATTCAGTTATATATACGTACATTCTTGGTCTCCTTTATACATATACTACCTTCAATATTTAATATAAAAATTAGATAACAAATTTAGGGAGACTAAATAAATTAGTTAAATTAATTTTTGTAATAAATGCATGTTGACTTCTTTGAACTACTCGTATTCAATCATATACGTTAAAACTATTCTTGGATGGAAGTATATTTGAGAACATATTATATATTTGGAAGATAAAGTAGATTGAAATCTTATATTTAGAATTACTAACTAACACCCCTAGTCCTTAGGTTCAGCTAGTGTAAGAATTGGATAATCTCACAACACAGAGGGGTTCGATCCTGGAGTTAATTAGTCAAGCGCTAGTGAAGGTATATTCGTAGCTGAGTAAAGTTGGAAGATTCCTACCTATTAAGCTAGAAAAAGAAAGGGCTTGCTTGACTTGCTTCCATGCCTGGTAAGAATAGGACCCAATGGATCATGAGTTAGTTTTTCTGTCTTTGAATCATGGATGAGCCCAACTCTCTTCCTAATATTTTTGTAGGGAAATAAAGAATCGCCAGCTAACATTTATATTTAGAATCGAAAATAATATATATTATCTCTGGTTCTTAATATAAGATCTTGTTTGACTTTTATTTTGATCTTAAATATAAGATCTTAATCTATTTTGTCTCTCATATTTATACATTTTTTTTAAAAAAATAATCCTTCTAATAATAGTAGTTCTATTCAATAAATTTGATTAATAAGGATATTTTAGAAAACACAGCACATATTTATTACAAATAACTAACTTAACTTATTTTTTTAATCTATTTAAATTAGTTGACTGATCCTTATATTTATGATCGGAGGTAATATATATAGATGGAAGTGCGAGGAGATCATCGATGGATCTTTTCTTTTGTTAGGTCACCAATTCATATGTGTTTTTGTTTCTACCATGTTTGTCGCAGGATTATTGAAAATTCAGCTTCCATTCTAGCTAGACTCGTAGGTTTGGCAGCCTCAAAAGGATTAGACTTGGGACCGGACGGACAAATTTTTAATTAAAGTATTCCCACATGATTCATCTTTAATTATTTTGGATTATTTTTAATAGAGAAAAATTGAATGACATGATGATTCTTTTAGAATATCTACCGGTTAAATTGCATTTTTGGTCTCAACTATTTCGTCAAGCACTGGTTATACTAAAATTATTTATTGAAGTGACATTATCCTTCAGGTATCAGAGTCATCACAATATTATCGTCCGACCAATGCATATATTGATGTTGATCGTCACCTCTAAACTAACTTTTGGTTGAACAGTTTTTTTTTTCCCTCTTCAAATATTCGTAAAAGAATAAATAACATCTCGAAATTTAATAATCTGGAGCTCAAGCAATTTTCAAATCTTTTTTTTTTTTTTGTGCTGCACTGGAACTTACGGCATCATATTTAAGGTCACACATGTTTCATTTTTGAGTTGCTACTTGCTAACTAGGTACTTGCAAGTAAAAAAGAAATCCCTCAACTTAGAGTGTGTTTGGGATCATGTTTTGTAATCCCAAACTGGCTTGTTACCAGTAAAACTAGCTTCTAGCCACAACTTTTTGTTTGGAATCATAATAAGAAAAAATGAGCTTTATAAAAATAAGTAGTTTTTCATTGAAGTTATCTTTTGTTACTTGTAGGATGTATCACAGTGGGATGGGAAAAAAAATAAACTTTATGAAAATGAGATACTCTCTCTCTCTTGTCTCAAAAGAAGTGTCATTTACATAAAAAATGACCATGTCATCCACATTTATTTGTTATATATAATAAAATTTATATCATTTTTACTCATTTTATATCCAAACTTACTTTTTCATTAGTCATCCAAATAAGCTTCAACCTTTCAAATTGACTTTTTTACAAAATCCAATCTAACTATAAATCATATTACACTATCTGACTTTTTTTCAATCTAACTTCTGTAAAAATCAGATTAAAAAAAATACTTTTTCATTGCTAATCTAAACACACCCTTACACTAATACGCTAGTGATAAATGACGCACACATTTTTGTTTGAAAAATAAGAGAAAGATGTTATTAAAAAAAAACAGAGAGAAACAAATCGCTCAACTTAAAATAATACTCAATGCTAATAAATGACGCACATATTTTTGTCAAAACTCAAGAGAAATGTTTACAAAAAAAAAAAAAAACGAGAGAGAGAGTGTGTGTGTTCAACTAGCACATTCTCTCAGAAAAGGCCTGTTCAACTAACACATTCTCTCAGAAAGAGACCTATGCTGCGACAGATTGCTTGGCACTAGAAAGCTTGGACCTTCTCTTAGCCAGACTCTCGCTTCTGCGCTCCCTCTGCTCCTTCAACCTTGAGGCAAGAAGTTTCTGGTACTCAGCTGCTTCAGATTTGGCCTTGGCAATTCTCTTCTTCTTCTGTGCAATTCTTGCACGCTTCCTTTGGAGGGTCAAAGGTGTGACTAGTCTTTGTATCTTAGGAGCCTTGCTCACCTTTTTGCCTGCAATAAGCATGTTGATCAGCAAAACCACATTCGTGACCATTATGAGCAATTCTGAATCTAAATAATCTAAAACAGTTATCTATTTCAGCAGACTATTCTCATCCCCCAGTCGTCTTTAGCTAAATCTAGCAAACTACTATGGAAATCTTCTGATCTGTAATGTAATTGTTTGACTCGAACGTTGCACCACAAAAGCCACGTGATCAAATTTCAGTGGCTAGGAGTGTTTCTTAACAGCAGAAGCTCATGTTCTATCAAGGAGCAATGTCAGACAATGAATATTCGTTGTTTATTAATAAAAAAAAAATATTTTGCACATATCCAAAATAATAAAATTTTGCAGCCTAAGCATGACTATAAACAGTAAATGCAACCTGCAAGGCTGCAACTATAAAATTGTGACAAGATCTAGAAGCAGAGTCACCATAAAGAATATGAATTGAAAAATCGAAAGCAAGAGTCTAATGCTCAGAATATTATTCACCTTGAGTTTAACTTCACCACCTCTTAAATTATCTCCATCTATAAAGATGGAGGTTAACTAATCACTATAGAAAATACCAGAATTAGAAACTAGCTATGCTATTGAAGGCAAAGTGAGATACCATCCTCAAATACATTTGACCACCTCCCCCCTTTTATTCTTTTGAAATTGACAAAAGTAAACAAAGAAGGAGGAGGCACCCAAGACTTTACCAGATTTTGTTGTAAAGGTCCGACGATAGGTGTTGACATACTTCCTCACATCATCCTCCTTGGAGAGGTTAAACAGCTTGCGGATTTTGGACGCTCTCTTGGGACCTCTCATCCTTGGCTTCTCAATATCAGTGAGTCCAGGCAAATCATTTTCACCCTTCTTCACAATTACCAAGTTCAGAACAGAGAGGTCTGGGCTCACAATGCACCCCCGCACAGACTTTCTCCTGCGTTCTCCATTGCGCCTTCCATATCCTCGGAAGCAAGGAGTTCCTGCGCAGATTACCAATGCACAAAAGTTAGCACAACAATAGTAAAATGAACAAAGGCTCTAAATGAGGAAACTAGCTTGGCTGGCCACCACAGGTCCCCAAAACAAAAAGGATAATAAATGAAAGCCATGATTTAATGAACAGAAAAATACAGTATAAGAATAAAATTTTCATTTTAATTCTGAAAGCAAACGTAGGAAAACAAATGAAAACATTCACAGAACTTTCAGGCCAACTAAACGAAATGTATACCAATAACAGCCTACCCAAAATCTACAGCACATTAATAGGAGTCTAGCACTTGAAAACAAGCCTATCGGGATTTAAAATAAACCTACCTCTGTGGAGCAAGAGACGAACACGACCAGGGGTCAGCACTCCTTGCTTCATTGGGAAACCTTGTTTGTCACAACCACCAGTGATCTTGAAGACATAGCCTTTGAATTCCTGTAGATTGAAAGGCGTAAAAAATACATTGAATATATATAAATTTGTACGTTCCTTCAAATTGAAATAGACAAAAATGATGACTATGGGCATACCTCTCCCAGAGCATCACCGCTAACCTCCTGTGAGATCCGCTTGTCCCAAAAAGCTCGTCTGCACAAGATGTATAACATAATAACAATAAGAAAAAGCCTCGAGAAGATAGCTCAATCACATATTAACACCCAATGGAATAATTCACAGCAACTAAAGTGACTTAGACTTTGGACGGGGAAAAAAAAAATCCTTAACAAGTACTAGATACAATCATGATACTTTGTCACGCCAGTAACAGTAAATGCAGTTACAGAGTTCTCGATGACGTTCATGTTTTTCAGAAATCTAAAGACCAACGGTATGGCCAAATAATCGTTGGAATAATATAAAAAGCACCAGACTTTAGATTCCTTGTAATAAATATGAATTGTCAGGGGAATGTTGAACTGTTCAACTAACGAAACAACTATTCCTGTACACCCGCAGTGAAAACTTAGATGAAAATTGGAACACATATATTAGAGAAGCAAAAATCTTACAGCTTCTGATCGTCATCGATCTCCAGCTTCTTCTGGCATCCAGTGGTGGGATTTGCAATGTTGAACTGCAGAATCGCAGGAGACTCAGACACAAACAAACAGAAAATAAAACTATAAACAAACCAGGAGATCAAATCGCTGAGGATAAAGAATTGGCATGAATATGAACCTTCATGTTGTTCCCCTTGCTCCAGCCGCAACGAACTCTCTGTAAGAGCGTCGACTACTTCGAGCGCGAGCTTGAGCTACAAGAGAGAAAACCTAAGGCCTTAGCACGTATGGGCTTTGTAGTTACGCTTTGCGTGTCATCGGACCCTAATATGGGCTCGACCGCCCCAAGCTAAAACAGAAGGATTTGGGCCTTATAGTACCCAAAAAGGAATTTTGGGCCTTCATGGTCCAGAATAACAATCAACACAAACATTAATATTAATTAAAAAATTAACATTGATTGGCAACCCATCTATCATGTATGAAAAAAACCATCTATCAAATTAGAGACCCAAAAAAAAGAAAATCCATTATTGGAGATTTTGTTTTATGTTCTTTTTTTTTAAACGTGATTTTTCATTTATAGTTACGTCCTCCAACTGCAATTAAATAAAAAATGTTGCATAACTGCTTTGTGAAGTAATAATTAACGGGGTTGGCCCAAGAAAAAAAGAAGTAATAATCAATGGGGTTGAAATATTTAGAAGAAACAACTACTACCTCCGGTTCTTAATATAAGATCTTGTTTGATTTTTATTTCTGTCCTAAATATAAGATCCCAATCCATTTTGTCTCTTATATTTATATTTTTTTTTTCTAAGGTAGTCTTTCTAACAATGATAATTCTAGCCCACACACTTAATTAATAAAGATATTTTAGGAAAGACAACACCTATTTATTACAAATAACTAACTTAACTTATCTCCTTAATCTCCTCAAATTAGTCAACTAGTTTTTATAATTAGGACCGAATGTAGTACAAGTTGACAAGTAAGGTGATAGGAACCAACCGCTAACAACTAATAAAAAATGTAAATTAACAATGGCATGTGAGCTACATGTACTTAATCGCCGAAACTTTTTATCAAGTACTTCTTCTAATACTTAATATAAGAGAAGGTCAAGAATATAATTTGGTCCTTAATTTACTTTATCTCTCACGACTAATATGTAAGCTAATATTTATATACGGTTATTTTAAATAGATAATGTCACGTTTATTAGATTTGACTAATTTATTTGATTTTTTTTATTTACTCAAATTATTTAAATAACTCTTATATTAAATATTAGAAAGAGAACAAGTTTTTATGAGACTGAGATATGGACAATTTGTTTAAGCTTAAAATAAAATGATTTTCAAATTTTCAAAAAAATAAATAAATTATTGTTATATATTTTATGAGAATTATAATTTATTTTGTTTGTAGTTCCAGTCATATCTTACAAGCATTTCTCAGAATAATTAAATGCTATACAACATAAGAAGTGAATAACATAAACCACCTTATGAAGATACAGCAACTGGGAGAGAATCCCAAAAGCATGAGGACTAACACAGAGAAAACCTAAGTTGAATTTCAACCTACAACAATGCAATCAAAGAAGCAAACAACTGAAGAAAAGAAAGACAAGACGGAAGAAGGAGTCTACGAGCATACGAAGAACCATATAGTAGGCACAACATTGCCCATTTTACGCCTACTGAAAACTCATGAAGTCATGTCAAATAAAGGTGTGACTAGTCTTTGTATCTTATGTAAAGTTAAGGGTAATTTTGATATTTTATAAATATTAATTAATTTTAGCTATTTTTATTAATTTATGTAAAATTGTTAGTAGGTACCTATGATAAGGATCGGGATCAAATGAAATATCATAAAGAACCCACAAGAATACTAAAAGCCACATGCAAGTCGAGCATATATTGCAATGGAAGTGTCATAAAACTATGTTGCATGTATTGTAAATCACACATGTCTTTTGTTCGCGTATTCTTGTTATTCTCTTGATCATAGAGATTTACAGAGACATTTTCAAAGAATGTCTAAAAAGCATGACGTGCTGGATAGGCTCATTGATGTTGGTCATAAAAAAACAAATAAATCATGAGAGAACAAAAATCAGGAGCTTCCAAGGTTATTGGGTTCGTAAATTGCAATAGAAATCATGTTCTTTGTCCTTGAGGATCATAAAGTAAGTCCTTGATCGACAAACTTGCACGTTTTTAATTTGACATTGAATTTAGTGTTGTTAGACTTGTAGATCCCTTCAATGTCACCGTCAATTTCATCTTCTAGTGGTCTGAGCTCTTGCAATCACATAGAAGAAGTAAATGGAGGAAACCAAAGTTGGCAATAGCAGAGTTAGATTAGGGAAATTAAATGTTAGATTTGATAGACAAACTTGCAACTTCCAAGGTTATTGAGTTCGTAAAATTGCAATAGAAATTGAAGAAGATGACGAGCTGCGAGGCTACTACTCATCAAGCTTGACACTGTGAGTGCCATTGGTTCTCCTTGATGCAGATTAAAGTCCTGAAATTTTCTGTTTACCCATTTGGGCAAGTACCATATCTTATTGCGGATACAGGAAGCTAGATGTCTAACTCGCTTTGACAGCTGCTCTGGCATCTGATGGATACTAATTGGATAGTGCAGAGAAAATGTTTGAGGAAATGACTCAGAAAGCGTCTCTCTCTCTCTCTCTCTCTCTCTCTCTCTTCCCCCTAATTAAGCACAGTTATCCTTCTATTAGTGCCCTATTGGCATATTGGGCATATTAAATGTAGACACTTTTTCCATTTGAACTTTGATTTGTCATTTGTTACATCGGCACGGCAGACCCAGCCCCGTTGGTAAGGCGTCTCTTTTAAAGTACGTTCAGTTTGGGGATGTTTATATGGAGACTCTGCAAAGCGGGTGGGTTGAAGAAAGTATTAAGCATTTTACATGAGGTTAAAAATCGCACTTCAGGTATTAATGGTTCTGTAGTAGCTGTTCTGATCATCCACGGGCTCCATCATGCATCAAGAGTGTCTGAGGCTTTCTGGATAATGGAAGGACTCAGAAACAGGGGATGGAAATGTGAGAATACGAGAAGGGAGGTGAATGACAAGGATAGAGGACAATTAATTAGTAATTTTAAAGTTATACTTAATATTTGGCCCTTTCAGATATGATTCTGTGATCTCTCTCTTTCTAAACAGATTTCCTCTCTCCTCGGTGGCTATTTCTTTGCTGCCATTTTTGTTAAAGGTGCTATGTGGTATGTGAATGTAAGCGCCAAACTTTTATTATCATTAATAGAGTATTCCCAGTGCAATATTTCGACCCATAACAGAACTCGCTTTTGACGACCCTCATTCCGTCACTTAAATAAGCAATTCTCTCTCTTTTCACTGTCTAATTTTATGCATGTATATATATGTATATACAGTGCTCTAATATAAGGGTTTTAGAAGTTTCGGATGAGATAGAAGCTGAACATTGCATTCACTGCATTATTGTATAATAGTAAGTGTGAAAACAAAGATTACAATCAATAAAAGAAAAAATAATACACTGTTCTAAATGTCATCACATCGATCGGAAAGAGAAGAAACACAGACATAGTAAGATAAAGCAATTCAAACCTATAAAAATAATGGATTATACGTATATATGCCGGCATGCTGCCGAGCACCACCAGATACAATGATAGATGAAGCAACTATGATAACACCAAGATGAGGAACAAGCTAGTGAACCATGTTTTGTGATATTAATTGGAAGGAGGAGGAGAAAGGAAAGGGATGGATGGCAGAGTGGTAGGAATTTTGGGAATAGAAGGAATGTTAGGCAGTGGAGGAAGTGTGGCCTGTGGGAGTGTTGGGATCTGAGGCATAGAGGGAAGAGGAGGAAGTGCATTGGGTTTTGGCATATTTGGGAGATTTGTAGGCAATGGAGGAATATTGCTTGGGATTGAAGGCAAAGGTGGTAATCCTGTAGGTTTAGGCAAGTTACTTGGAATTCCAGGCATGTTTGGTATCGCAGGCTGTGTCGTTTGAAGAAGACAACGAGCTGCTAAACTTGAACTCATCATGCTTGTGAATGTGAGAGCCACAAGCAAAGCTGTGATGAAGGATTTCCCAGAAGAAGAAGCCATGGCTGAGTTATGAGAAGAAGATGAAGATGAAGAAGATGAAGAAGAAGAGAATACAAGGTGTATGTGCTTAATCTGAGCTTTGATGAGATACGATATGGAGCTTCTTGGTCTTTATATAGATAGAGGTAGGTGGTGGATCTGAGCGGTTTGGACAACCATAAACATAAACAGACTTTGACATCTCTTTGTTAGTTAACCAAGACTTGCGGTGGGACCGATGGGGTAATTGGTAAATGGGGATGTGATGGAGTCCGACGTGGCTAGAAAGTCCGTCCATATAGCCAATACGCGTCCCACATGATACCAAACACGTGCCACGTTAGTAATTTTTACAAAAGCAACACATTTTTTAAAAAAACACCTAACTAATTTTTTTAAATATTTATAAATTGGCCATGTAATTCTTATATTTAGTGCAGAAAAAAAATTTTTAAGCATATTTTTTAGCCGTCGTTCTTGGGAGAAATGTACTTGAGTTTGGAGAACCACAAGAAGACATTTTGAGACTTTGAGAGAGAGTTTTGATATAGCTCACCAGCTTCTGAATTTGGGAACTCAAGCTTTTTGACTAATTAATGAGGTGGTTGGCTCTTTACCTTCAAATTAAACTAATATTCCATACTTAAAAAAATAGATCAAATCTAAAATTTTACAAAAATTACTAACGAGAACAGGATATATTGCTTAGTTGTTCTTTATGGGAGAATGACACTTGAAGATTTTGTAAGTAATTTAAAGATAACCAAATACCTTAATTTTTGGCAAAATGATACTTCAGGACTCACCAAGAATATAATTTAGGAAGGAATCACTCTAGAATATAATATGTAGTGTAAATTCTAAATACATTTATTTGATGCAAAGTATTTTGTATTCTTTATAAGATGAATAACAATGCCAAAAAAAATACTTTCATTCAATGGTATTTTCTTTTGCCTCTATAAAATCTATACATTTTTAATTATAAATATAAATTAAAGCATTCATTGGGACCATATAAATTAAGAAGACAACAAAATATTTGTATTTATAGTGAGTTGATATGTGCAGAAAAAGTATATTTTGGTTACTAATATTTTACTAAGGATAGAGTTTTATATATATATATATATATATATATTATCTATTAGTATTTTAGGATAATATAAAACTGTATCTTCCAAATTAATTCAAACATAAATCAATTTATCAAATTGTTAAGTCGATATATCTATGATTCAAATGATAGGGTGCTTGAAGATTTTAACACGCACAGTCACACACACAAGATTGGTGGATTAGTTTTTGGTCCTTAACAAATTGGAGACTTAAATACAATATATATTTTATTATTTTTTTAAAATCAATAGAAAAGTCAATATCGTCGGGGATTATCTCTCAGTCCTCAATTAATTAAAAAGAGAGGCTGATACTTATAGATTTATATTATCTCTGTACATCCAAATGTTATAATCTATCAAGATTTTAATTGATATCATTATTGGCGAGATTTTCTAATTAATATCTTATATTAACAAACCCTAAGTTTAGGATCTCCATAAATATCATATCAAGAAAACAGAATTTCTATAAATAAAGGTCAAGGGAGTGCGACAAGAGAAAAAGAGAGTCTTAGAACAATATAGAGAATAAAGTCAGAATTTGCTAAAAGGAAAACAATAAAGGTATAGTCGCCATCTTTATATTATTTTCTTAGTTGATTTCGTGTGTGTACTCGCAAGCCGCAAGTCATGCGCAATATTATGCTTAGAGAAGAAATTGTGTTTAGTTGAAAATATGTGGAAAATTTTTATTGCAACCCAGAAACTTGATCGTCTTTAAAGAATTATATTCTTAGAATTCATGATCCTTAAAAATAATTAGAAGCCATAGAAGGTCCTCAAATATTATTTTTTCTTCCCTTTTGTTTAATACTTGCTAAAATGACGCATATCAAATTAATAGTTTTTATCAGATATTTGATCATGCATTATAAATATAAGATTTTAACACGCAAATCTATTCTCTGCTTTGATTTTCCGTACAAGGTATGGATTTCTTCCCCTGGATTTTGAAAACTAATAAAGGATTTTAGGATTTTCATCTAGAATTTTTTTTTTTATCATCAATTTTCATCTAGAAGTTACAATATGATATTATTTTCTTTATTAGGCATGATCAAAGCGATTTGTACTTGGTTATAAGGTATCATATCATTTTTTTTTTTTTGATAAACATATATGGTGACAAATGTTATTTGTTTACCAATACTTTCTTAATAACTTGGTGTTTATTATCTACTAGTACGCTTTTGGATAAAATAAAGTAACACCTTACAAAAATTTAACAAAATCTAAAACAATTTAAAACCAATAAATTTGAGAGGATTTACAAAACTGTAAAATTTAATTGTACAATTTCTTAGTCTTAAATATACTGTATTGCTTGGCTTAGGTTCCTTCTACAGTTGTTTTTCTTCATGTCCGTTTTATTTTTTGGGCTCTTACGTTCTATCTTGTTTTATCTTAAGTAAAGCTCAGTTATTAATTAGTGTATGTATCTTTTTATCAGGTTTAATAAAATTTACCTTTTATAAAATAAAAAAAACCTAATCTTCTTTTTATATATTGAGCCAGATTGTTTGCCATACATCAACAAGTAATCAAATAACTATATCAGAGAATAAGAAAATGATTTCATCATATAAGATGCCAACTGGGTGGAGATTCTGTCCAGAAGATCATGAACTCATCAGAGATTATCTTTACAATAAAGTCATCCAACAACAATTACCTTTCGAAGGCTTAATCGCAGAGTGTGATCTTTATGGAAATGAGAATCCCTGGGAAATCTGGGAATGTTTCAGTGAATATGTGGTTAAATCAGTTCACTATGAAGATCTGTACGTATTCACAAAATTGAAGAGAAAGAATGCTGGAGCTAAGAACGTAGAGAGGAAGGTAGGATTAGGGTCTTGGGAAGGAGAAGCTATTGCCAAAGAGATCATAATCAACAATTCTAATAATATGAATCAAAGTGTGGTTATTGGATTCATGAAGAGGTTTCGGTTTGAGAAAAGTGGAACTCATCAAGATGGAAAATGGATCATGCACGAATATTCTCTTCATCCATCCCTCTTTCCTTCTAATTACCTCCATGTGAGTCTTTTCTCATTCAAAGTTTCATTCTCTTAAATATTATTCACTGATCAGCAAAGCTATATTTTTAATCTTTTAACTTTACACAAATTAAAATTCTGTTTTGATGCCTTAATTTTAACGTGAGACAAAGTTTTATAATTACTTGCCTCCTTTTTATTTTTCATGCCATACTTCAATTTTATATTTCTGTTTCTATTGGAGTTTATACTAACTAATAACATTCTTTTTTTTTTGTAATTTACAGATGAAAGATTATGTTGTCTGCAGGATAAGACAAAATTATAGAAATATTAAATTACAAAAGAGAAGAAAAGAGTCTGAAGAAAACCAACAAAAATATCACGAAGAGCAAAAGGATCATAATCAAACAAACAAGAAGATAAGAACAGAGCCAAAAGAAAATATTCAAAGACCAATTTCTACAGGAAAGAAAGATAATCAGAGAATTCCACCGGCCAAGAGCATGGAAGAAGAGACAAACACGTCCATAGATGACTTCTCTTCGTGGTTAGAGGCAAACTTAAGGTATGAAGAATAATAAGGATAATTATTTTGTTATAGAAGTATAATATAGTTAAATTAACTAAATTGTTGGATTTAATTGTAGAAGTTTCAAAATTCTCACACACTCTTTTATACATAATTTTAAAAAATTACTCATATCCAAGATTTCTGTGTGCTCTCTCCTTCTTTTTGATTATATTTCCATAATTGTTTTTGCTTATATATATATATATATATATATATATTTACATAGGTTTTTCTCAAAACAATCATTTCTACATGTAATATTCAGGCACATGCACTTATCGTATTTTTATGATGGAACTTGATGAAAATAATGAAAAAAAATCAAATACGATTTATGGAAAAATCATATCTTTTTATTTATTGAAGTCTCACTTATAAGTTTCCTTAGATAATAAAGTTTGAGTATTGATTTAAATTGTTCATGAAAAAATTTTCTTGCGATGTAGTTCTGACGATGATCCGGAAGGGGAGAAAGAAGGAAATTCCTCTCCAACAAATTTGAGTGATGATAAATATTTTAATTTATCAATATCGAATACATTGGATAACGTAGAACTTTTTGTGGAAAAAGACCCCAAGTCTGATGATTTTTTTTCCTGGGCTGACAAATTTTTTAGGTTTGTATATTTATAAAATCATTTTCCCCTACTGCATGTTTTAATATTTATTATTTAAAAAATTATCAAAAATCATCTACAGATTTTTTAATTTTATATATTATTATTCGAATTCATGTTGTAAAATTATTACGCACAAACACCATGTTATATTTTTATCTATATATTGTTATTTGAATTAATAATGTTTTTATATGTGATTTTTACAGTGTTGTAAGCTAGGAACAGAATGACACGAGATGTTGCCAGTGTAAAGCACAAGAAGCAGAATTTAAATGTGAATGAATGTGTTGTAACATTATTTTAAGTGAATTTATAGATAATTAGATTATTGAATCTCATGTTGCCTACATTGATTATTGTAAGCCAAATTATTTATAGTATCAAAATATATATTGAAAATTTTCCTCATTTTATATAACATGCTCTCCTTATGATCATAATTTTTACTTAAAAAGCCACATGTAATTCAATTTAAAAAAAAAAAAACAAAGAGCCACTTGTAGTTACGAGAGATTCATGTGGCGGAATAAAATTGGAGTCTTACTTTTACTTATATATATAGGCTTTTTTAAAAAAAAAAAAAATACAACCAATTTTGCCTGTAATATTCAAGGCAAAAGATTATGCATTCATATTTTTATCATACAACTTGAAGAGAAGTTACAATGAAAAGAATATTTTATAATTTCTTTATTTTTATTTATTTAAATCTCATATATAAGTTTCTTAAATAATACGACTTGAGTATTCCAATAAGATCAAATATTTATAATAAATCAATTAAATATATATATATTGAAAATTTCCTCATAATTTTCACGAAAAGATCCACATGTAATTGTGTCCCAGAAAACAAAGAGCCACTGCCCGCTTGTAATTACAGGAGATATACATGTGGCGCAATAAAATTGGAGTTTGGAGTCTTACTTTTACTTATATAATAAACAAAATACATAAACTAACAACAACTAAGTAAGATAGAGGATAATGACAGAACACATATCACTTCAAAATACTTAATTAGCTTGTTAGTAATTCTGTTCAAAAGTTTCAAAATTCATTAAGCAAAAAATTTGTCAAAGGACTTGTAATGTTGGAGAAAATAAGTTTGTAAGTGAATTAGCTAACATATCTCACTATATATTTTGCAGGGGGGGAAAAACAGTTTTGATGAGAAAAGACAAGGAAATTTCGCCCACCAACTAATTTCGGTGATGAAGAATATTTAAACTTGCATATATCAAGCTGTTCTCAAAACAGAGACTAGTCTTCATGGATAAATTTTTCATTTGACCAAACGGATTTTGCAGGGATAATATGCTTTTAAAGTCATTTGTTTTCTGAAAAACATAGGTTTGGATATTTATTATTTAAGTACCACGAAAATAATCATATGAACATTTTGTATATATTATTATTCAAGTTCATGTTATAAAATTTTTAACATTTACACAACCCCATCCGCATGAATGAATTAGGTTATAAGATTACAATGAAATTTTGAGAATTCTAAAATAGTTAAATGACAATCAACAATAAAAAATTGATGTACTGCTTTAAGGTGTGAACTACTTACATGTTTGACCAATATAAATTGATGTTTTACAACACACGTATACATTATTAAATGTCAAGCTCCATACATTGAATATTGTAAGAATAATCATTTGTAATATCAAAATTACATCACTTAAATAAGGGAAAAAATTTAAGTTAAATATAATACAAATGATATGTGTGTGTATTTCAGGCTGCTTGTTATGATTTTTTTAATAAAAAACTGATATTATACTTCCAGTCATATTTGAGCAATGTGGAACCTAAACAAAGGCAATTTGCATAATTCTTTTCTTTCTATAATATTAATACTGACAAATTTATTTAAGGGTTATTCATGCTCTCTACTCAACCCAACATAATAATAAGTAAATGTATAGATTATACAATTACCTCACTTGGAAGTATTTATTTTAACAGAGCAATAAAATCCACTACTAAGGAAAACAAAAGCAAAAGTTTAGCACCAAACCACTCTGTCTTTCACTACTAACACATCAGTTCCTTCTGTTTTCATTTTCATGTAATCCACAGTCCATTTCTCAAATGAGCATTCAACAAAATCATAATAACCGCCATGAATGAGCAGTTCTCCATTGGACACCCTTTCTTCTATCCATGGATAAGTAAGTAGGTTCAATAAGGAATGGTTGAGTGATTCCTGCATAAAATCCACTTGAATCCTTCAGGCTCCATCCGTTTTCTTTAAGAATTAACATTTTGCAAAGGCTCATTCTATATCACTCAAGAAGTTGATGGAAAACAGAAAACTGTGATGTATAATTACGAAAAACAAAGTAATACATTAGCAGATAAAACAATTAGACAAAATAAATTAAGTCATTCACCTCAACATGCAAGAGCAAATAAATATATGACAACAATAATAAGATTAATCTCACTACTATGTGAGGTTCGTTAATTGTACAACGTCATTAAGATCTATCATCAACTAACTATTAAGATATATCATTCATCAGGGAATGAAGATATTAGACATTATGAATACATTAGCAGATAAAAATATTAGAAATTATAAATTAGGTGATTCACCTAAAGCACATGAAATGTACCTTCTCACAATGCCTGCACCGCTGATCAAAGTCAAGGCCAGAAGCAGCAGTCTCAGTTTTTATTCTAGCATTTTTTCCAGCAACAACCCAGCTTTCTAAGAGGCTAAGGAATAAAAATAACCAAGTAAGAAAATGAAACGTAATTTTGTTTATCACAGAAAGGAAAACAATATTTATATTTATCTAAGTTCAACCTTCCATTTGCATCGTCTTGCATACCCATAAGAGCACGAATTCCCCCGCAGCAGCTGTGACCAATGACTAAGATGTTCTCCACCTACAGTGAGAATAAGTTTTATCTTTCAGATCAAACAAATATAAAACTATATGTTGTCAGAACAGAAGGTTATATATCTAAAAGCTGAAAAGTCCTCCATGTACATAACACAAAGTCACAAAACCAAGCTACAAGTTTTATTGCAACGTATGGCTTAATGTTATTGCTCAAATCCATTTATGTCGCAAATTTAATAATCATACGCAGATGACCTAACATTGCTGCTACTGTGATATATGTTTCCCCTGCTTCCTTTCACATATTGAGCTCAAAACTTGTCACCCAAGCAGTTCATTGAAGATATAACACAAGATCAACCAGTATTATAACTACGATAATTTTATTTCTCTCATCCTAGGTTGTGAATGGTCCATGAGAATAAAATGAACTCATAATCATAGTTACTCTACATAGCGGATTTCAAGGTTCTCATTGAATTTTGTAATGAACTTAGATAGCTTTACGGCTGGGTTTAAGAAATGGAAAAGTAAATAATTAACAGACCAAAGAAACAAAATGTACAGAGATAAATGAATAACACCATTAAAGCTCCCGAATTTATTGGTAATAATGTCTTACTTTCAGTGTGGTCACAGCAAATTCTAGAGCAGCATTTGTCTCCGATGGTCCATTCTGCATCAAGGAATATGGGTAAGACTTTGAGGGAAGGCAGGGTCTACCTCCCAGTGCAACAACAATAATAGTTTCGATGACGTAGGCGTATACCTCGAATGAAGTTACCAAATTAGCAACATTCCGAATCATGAAAGCTTCACCTGGTTGAAATCCCAGAATATATGATGGGCAAACCTAGAGTCTGCACAAGCAATGACCATGAACTGTTCTTGCAAATGTTAGTCAAGAAAAATTAATTTCACCACAAGACAAATTAAAGCACTTGCCCAAAAAGATAAAGCAAAACACAGTTGAATGCTTAGTCAAAAGGGTGGGGAAAGACACAAAGAGTAATTACCTTTGGAAATTGAGCCTGGGCAAGATTTTGGAAATGTTCTAAGTTTCCCCTGCCAGAAAGCAGAAACCAATCTTGAAGAATTTTATTCCATTTATCACTATTAGAAGCAAAACGCTTGTGAACAAGGCAATACTGAAACTTACATGTATTTATTCTTTTTAAAACTTAAGAACCTGTCCTTCAGATCATTAAATAGATCAAGCCCCTTTTCTGCTTCTGTCATAGTTTCTGGATTCTTGTTTTCCTGTTGCTGGTTAAATCCAGGAGGACCCATGGAGGCCTTCAAATCTGAAGTTTTGTTGCTCCTACAAACATAAGAACAATGCAAAAAACGGTTTTACTGGATTTCATCACAATAAGAACAAATCGCTTTGTTATTCTAACTTTGACTTCAAAGTGTTGATACAAAATCCAGAGTAGAATTATAGGTTCAATTAAACCACAAAGAATTAAAATCGAACAATGAAACACCATGGGATCACATTACACACATCAGTATTCAATATAGAATAGTGATTAAGGGTTTTGGTGTTATCATACAGGCATAGATCGCTCAAGTTAAGCGTATCCACATATAAGACACGCCAAGATCAAAAGTCTTATATTCCTTTTCAATCTATGTAATTTACCCATTGTTGAGGGGAGCTTCAAAGTTTTTACAATTTAAGATGAAAAAATGGTAAACAACAACCGATCCATCTACTAATAATTTCCCTCCCGAATGATTTTAACTCAGAGCTATTCTTATAATCAGACAGGTATAAAGATCGTCACCACCAAAGAACCAGGGGATTAGTTAAGAACAACCATTCTAGACATTCCTGTTAAAGTAGATAAAAGGAAGTCAACAGTAAGCAATCTAATAGTAATAATTTCACTTTAAGCAGATACCGAGGGGAAGTTAACCACTAACCTCAAACCCTTCAACAATCTCAAATGGGTGAGCTCGGTTTTCCTTATTTCCAGCTTAAACCTAAAGATCTGCCACAGCAATAGTCGTACAATGAGCTCATTCAGAACAAAAGAGCATCCAGGAGGTAAATCATATAACACAACAGAAATACCCTTGAAGCCCTCAATGTAGCTCCATGAAGCACAATGCAGGAAGAATTGAAGGGTAAGGGTAAAGCAAGGGGCTTGGAGATGGAAACGAAGGGGTCACCTGAAACCGAAATTGGAGCAGCAGAAGCGGTCATATCAGAGAGCCCAAACAAAAATGGGTTCGCTTCTCCTTCAGTACGAATTGAGAATTGAGTGAAATAGTCATGGCAGGGGAATTATTTTAAAGGGTGGATAAAGTAAAGTTTGGATCAGGACGCATCTCCGAGTCGAGTCGTCTCCAACAAAAACGGAGAAATCTAAATTAAGAGGGAAAAGAAGAGAAAAAGTGAGAAAGAAAGACACTTTTGCACCGTAGCTACTTCATTCACCACAAGTTCACCAGAATACCGTGAAGGTGAAGCTTTTTCCTTTTTAGGGTAGTCATTCTCAAATTCGGATTGTCTCTCTCGTCCCACCCTCCTGAGGTACGCGACAAACAATTCAGTTTTCCACCAATCTACCAGTATGTTTCAGTTTCCACTGTTACACTAGTTGATCAGTTTTAATTTTTGATTCGAAGTTGATCAGCAGTATTTTAAAGTACCTTAAATTTGTTTTGGATTCAGATGCAACATATTTTCTGATAGCTCTTCCCCCCCCCCCCCAATGCATATGTATAACCTATTTTAACCATGTTAAAAAAGTATATTTTTTAATTACATTTTAACAATAAATTTACAACGAAGGATTAAATTTTTTTAGGCTAAAGTTGAGGCCAAAAAAATTGATGCTATCTTTCCATTTAAAAAATAATTTTTTGTCATTAAAAAATAACAAATAAAAAACTTAAAATTTAAGGTGTCCAAAAGTTACTGTTACAAAAAAGTAAGTATTTCGTATAAAAAGATGAACCTGTCTTTGGAATATACAGATCAGCACGGCACTATAAGAGGATCACAAGTTCCCATTGACATTTTGAAAACAACACGCACACAAAGTGACCTTGACTTTTTGTCACAAAATGTAGGCCCCACCCTTTTTTATAATAAAATATAAGCCTTCCAAATGAAAAAAAGAAGAAGAAAAAAAACAAAAAGAGTTCAATGGGATAACATTGAATTATGGGTCATCACCTTTATTAAGTGATTCATATAAAAATAAAACAAAAGTAATAATTTTAGCTTTGGTAAATGTTTACTATTATTAAAGTATCCTTTGATTAAAGACAATCTTATTTACTAATTTACTAATATTGTAATGTGCAGTTGAAGCGCAAGAACATGATATACTATTTATGTAGATTAAAATTGGACTAAGCTACTAAAAGGGATTAAGTTTAATAAAAAAAACTTATTCCACACAATGTGACCAACTAAAATTTTTTATTGTAAGAAGTACTCATATCCAATACTTAATAATATCTCGGATGTCATTGGCTTTAATAAGAGATATCTGTGCTTGTGTTTTAAAAAAAAAAAAAAAAGACCAAGCTTTCTCTTGCTTTCCTTTTTTTTTTTTTGGTTTGGTTGTACAAGGTCTAAGTAATACCCAAAAGATATTTAAATAAAAACCAAACCATATTTTAAAAATAATTTTACGGTATGCGAAATAAATATGTGAAGGAATTTGTCTCAATTACAGGAAAAAAAAAAAGCTTTTAAAAAGCCCTTTTTATACCTTTTTTTTTCAGTTTCACCAATTTATGCTTCTTCTTGTTTTTTTTTTTTTAAAGGTTCACCAATCCTAAGAGGCACATTCAAATTTAAGCTTGCATCACGTTTTTATAGGATTACTCAGAACCATTATTCATGCGGCCCGAGATGTGCATTCTGAAACTGACAACTGTGGGACAGTGAAAAAATGAGTACAAGAAAATCCCCCTAATCAAAACAATTAGACAAAAAAACATTAATAGTTACAGACTAAACGAAACTGAAAAATATTTGGAGAGAGAGAGAGCAAACTCTCTCACGTTGAGAGGGTTTGGACCCTGATTATGATCACTGTGCTTCCAACATAAAAGAAGCAGCAATGAACAGATAGAAACAAAGAATCAACTTCCCTAGACAATGAGATTCTGAAACAGGAAGCAATAATTTTCACATCAAGTGATTGTTGGAGAAAATAGTCTTTCAAACAATCAACTCCCAACTGATTCATTTTCTGCTAATTTTTCCTTTTGATCAAATAAGGGGACACAATCAGCATTGGGACCTCCTTCCGATTCATGTACCCAAGTCTCCATTCAACATATTGACAGAAGAAAGCGAATTTTCATGTGATGAAAATAAAGATATATACAGTACTTTCTAGAGTCATGGGCTCTCTTCTGTTTTTATAAATAATCCCATTACTTAGATCTAATACTTCAGAACTCACTACATGACTATATATCATAAATGCATAGGTAATAATTCAGAATGCAGAACCACCATTAACACATCAACATTTTCTAGAGACCAACAAATAATCCAATCTTGAAAGCGTGTAGCTAGGCCTCAATCAGAACATAAACCCTACAACGTGAATGGAGCTATAAAGTCAATAACATTTATCAACAAATCAGACAATCTCTGGAAGCAAAAAAGAGCACAGAGAAATCAGTGCACAGCATCTGGGTCATCAATTCACACGTAAACTGAAAAATGCTTCACAAATGACCAAAGAAAACAACACACATAATGAACTCATGATGGATCTAGTAAGTAGCTTTTTGGGTCAGCTAAAGCAAGTAGACCAGTCAAGACATAAGAAATATGATTCTCCCTTTAGCCATGAGCATTGCGTACTAACCGAGTACTTAACCTTGGAATAGTCCTAACAGGCCTGGAGGTAGAATGAGGCAAAGGTAAGAGCATATAATACAATGGAAAAGCATTATATTTAGTAGTAAACCAAGAAATTGCTTCTTCCAATCTTTTCAGTTTCAGGGCATCCATAACTCATCAGACAGATATAAGCAAGATACAGGTCATTTGCATCTCTCAAGAAAACAAAAGCAAAACCTGCAGCCAAGAATACTTCTACAACCACAGAGACGCAGAGAGGGGGGCAGAGAGAGGGGGCAGAGAAACACATGTATGCATTAGAAAAATAATTTATAAACTAGATTAGTTAGCACCATCAATATACCAATAAAAAACCTAAATAACCAAAAAAAAATATATAAGACAATACATAGATGTATCAAGACTGTGATGGTTACATACCGGAGCTAAGAGAATGTGTTATTACAAATTGATGTTTGCATGTAGATACATTCGAAACATAGAATACTTAAGTTGTCATCGGCTATTGAAGCAGATAATGATGGTTCTCGAGGAGAATGGCAATCTAGTATTTCAAAGCACCAATAAGGCTATCAACCAGCTAATATAAACATATAATTAACTTGTAATGTAAAGGATAATAAAGTTAGATTTTTATCTTCACATGAAGCCCCCATAGTTTATTAGGGAGTGTGTGACTATTAAACTTCAATCACTGATATATATATATATATATATATATATTTTTTTTTTTTTTCCTTTCTGAAAGGTGCAACCTACCTCAGAAAAGGCAACCCAAAATATTTCAAGAAGTATGCACAAATTGCCGCAAATTATTATAAGATTAACTGGAAGATGATTTGCAGTACTTCTTACTACAGCACTTACAAGCATGCATAAACTACAAATAGCAAAATCTACAACAGTGAACCAAAATACAGGCGGCTTTAAATACTAGTGGCCCTTAACCTTGTCATCTGCCACAACATTGAGAATGGGCAAGCTGTTAAGGAATTCATCAAGACCCTCAAAAAATGCATTCCCTTCTATATTCTCCTCAGCATTTCCAGCCACATTACCATCTCTTACTGCCGGGGCCGGCTCTTCCACCTCATTACTAAACTCCACATTCAAATCCAATTTCCCAGATTCCCTGCACCCCTTCTTCTCGAGCTATTTGCAGCTTTTTTACTCAACTCCGCCCTCACAGTATTTGGCGCACCAGACCCACCGTCTCCAACCACACCATTTTCTAAATTGGCATGTCCGGACCCACTCTGGCTCCCTCTCCTAGTTCTTTCAGAAAATGCCCTTCTTGCATCACCACCACTAGCATTACCAGAGCTTCTTGCTTTGTTCTTAGCCCTCTTCCTCGCCCTCTCATCCCTCTCTCCCCAGTCAGCATCATCCGAATCATCATCACTTGGCTCAGAAAATTCAATGAATGCAGCAGCAGCTTCATCATCATGATAAAACCAAGGTCCTTTCTGAGATCCCCTTCCTCCTCCTCCTCCTCTCAAAGGGCATGCAAACATTGCAGAAAATGGGTCCACTGGAATTAGTCCCACTTATGTCTTTGAAATCCCCTGAAAACCCTAACGGGAAAAACCCCCAACAGCAATAATACGAATCTTTCCCCGCCACCGGCGGCGTCCGCACCTTCACCGCATGAAATCCCTTCTACAGCTCTGGCACCTTAGAGTACAGTCCTCGTACAACGTCGGGTACTCATACATAACGTAACAGTACGGGCACGCCGTCCAGAAACTCGAACCGGTTTCAGACTCAACCGGGTCGCTCGTCCGAGCTTGCGAGGTCGTCCCCGTCGTCGCAATGTTAGGACTCGGCCTGTTCTCCGGCACCAGCCCTCTCTTTGGGCTTCGGGCCCCTCTTCGCCGGAGTTCGCTGCTGCTGCTGTTGCCGCTGAACAAAGGGTGGATTAGGCATCGGAGTTGGGTTCGGAGTCGGAACCGGGTCCGGTGCATGAACCGTTGCCACCGGAACAGTCTGCGGGGGAGGGGCCGCAGGAGGAGGGGCGGTGACCAATCGCAGCTCGTTATCGTACATAGCCTTCTTAGCTGGATTGGAGAGTACAGACCACGCGTCATGAACGAGCGTGAACGCATGGCTAGAAAACGCAAAAGGGTTACGATGAGGGTCAAGGAGGAGAGCGAGACGACGGTACTGGGAGGCGATGTACTCGATATTGTGAGTATAAGGCAGAATCTGGAAGGATGCTATACCAATCATGGAGGCCATTGATCTGAGTCTCACCGGCAAGGAGGGTATCGATGACAGCGAGCAGCAACTCAGAAGCGTCAAATGTGGGATCGGACTCACGGGCTCGAACCGCGAAAGACCTAGCCCCGTGCAGATCACGTGCACTGAGGAGCTTATTGGCGGTGTAGAGGCCACCGTTCGGCTTCGGCTCTGCTGCCACTATTGTCCATTTCTCGCGGTGGTTTTGCGCTTCGATTGACGGTGTTGTGAGTGCTGATTGTGTGGGGTTTGGAAGAGATGGGCGAAACTGGAGAGAGAGAGGGAGGGGTGGGAAGAGAGAGGGTGAGAGCTCGGTTCCGAAATGACGAGGAAGGACAGATAGGAAGGAGGAATTTACTGGGCAGAAAGAAGGGAGGAAGGGTAGGATCCAAGGGTATAATGGTAAATGAAGTGGGGGAGATAGGCGTTGCTGATGCAAAACACTGCCACATTTACAACATGAGGATCTGTGCAAGTGAAGGGAAGGACGAGAGTTGGATACTTCGGTTCAGTGCTCAGTTTGTGACCGTTGACTTAGGTGTTACTGTGTTGGAATGAAAAGTGTATTTACTATGAAATATTATTATCCTTACGTATTTTATGACATAAGGGGCATATCCCTTATTCGATTTTAATTATAAAAGATATTTTGACAAATTTATATTGTTTTTTTTTATATAACAAATTTAGATTTGTTTCTATGGATAATATTTTTTTTCTAATTTTTATCACATTTATTTATTTTTTAACGTGAATGCCTCTTTGCATTCTAAT
Organism: Neltuma alba; assembly: GCF_004799145.2. Classification (NCBI taxonomy): domain Eukaryota; kingdom Viridiplantae; phylum Streptophyta; class Magnoliopsida; order Fabales; family Fabaceae; genus Neltuma; species Neltuma alba. The sequence goes on along the minus strand of NW_021633237.1, from coordinate 3,359 downwards.
ACTCCTTCAGTTCTAAATGTAAGACCCTTACTAGTGTGTATAAGGGTCTATATTTAGGGTCGGAAGAGTATTACATTATTAGAAAGTGGGACAAGATGTTTAAGAGTATTTATACTACCTCCCATCATATTTATAAGTTCCAAAGTTAGAGAAAAATGTGATCTATTTTATAAATTTTACTTTTAGTTGTTTTAATATTTAATGAATTTTAAAAATTTTATTCTTAATTATTTGTTCTGGGACAAGACAACATGTTTAAGAGTATTTATGCTGCCTCCCATCATATTTATAAGTTCCAAAGTTAGAAGAGAATGTGATTCATTTTATCAGTTTTAATTTGAGTTGTTTTAATATTTGATTTTTTATAATTTTATCTTAATTATTTGTTCTATTTTTGTCACATTCTCTCTCATTCAATTTCTCTATATATTATTTTCATTTTTTCCTCGGTTACTTTAAGGATGGATATAATTAAAAAAGAAATATATTTTTTACTTATTTATTTTTATTAATTTTTGTTTACACAGATTATTTATTTAAAACTTATAATAAGAATAAGAAAAAGTAATAAAATGATGGTAGCTACAAGTTTATTACTTTTAACTATAATAACTATATTTTTTCTCCAAGGTGTTTTCTATTGTTTTATCAATCAAAGTTGGTTACTTAATTTTTAATGAGTAAAAGTTTAAATTAAATATGAAACAAAAATGCTTTAGGATAAAGTTTATAACTTATGGGGACCTGATAAAAAAAAAATTTATAGGAACCTAATTAAAAATCAAATGAAACTATAAAAACTTAGAGATTAATTATCTTTTTTAATTAACAACTATCATTCTTTTCTCTTTCCTAGATATAAGCAAATATTTACAAGTTGTTTAATTTTTATAGCAAATTTCTTATTTTACCCATATTAATTACTTATTCTAATACTAAATATATTTATTATCTCATTTTCCAAACAATTATCTTTTTTCATATCACACATTCTCTCTCTTTCATAACTCTATTTATTATAATAATTTTTGTTCACTTTTTTATACATTCTCTCTTTCATAAATAAGGAGATTTTCGGAAAAAAATTTTCAATTTCTACACATTTAATTATTTTTAACTATTTTTTTATTTACGTGAGTCTAAGATTAATTATAAAAGGGAAGCAGGTCGTATAAAAGATAGGGTTAATTAATCTACAAGTCCTTATAGTTTCAATAAATTTTGAATCAGGTCTCTATAGTTTTTTTTCTTTTATTAGATCCTTATACTTTTACCTTTTTTTAATTAGGTCTTTGTATTATTTTTTTTTTAATTAAGTCCTTATAATTTCATTAGATTTTTAATCAAGTCCATGTAGTTTTAATTTTTATTTATTAATTAAATATAAGCTTAATTAAATAGATTAATAATGAAATATAAAATATTAATAATTAAATTAAATTAATACTTATGTAATAAAAAAGTAATGGAATTAATAATTCAGGAAAATTTTTTAGAACAATTAATTTTTTTGCAGAAAAAAATTAAAATCATTATAATAATTCAATATCTTTAGAAATTATTGTTTATAAACTAATATTAAATAATATATACTATTTTATGTTTATATAATAGTATTATTAGAATTATAAAATAAAGAATAAAAAATTCAAGGACTTAATTAAAAATAAGATGAACTTATAAGGACTTGATAAAAGAAAAATAAATACAAGGACCTAATTAAAAACAGGTAAAGTATAAGGACCTGATAAAAAGAAAAAAAACTATAAGGACTTAATTTAAAATTTGTTGAAACTATAAGGACTTGCGGATTAATTATCTCTAAAAGATATTTTGACAAATTTAGATTTTTTAGAGATATTAATCTCTAGGTCCTTATATTTCATTTGATTTTAATTAGGGTCTTTATAAAAAAATTTTTATCATGTCTTTTTACTTTCAGGTGTTTTTAATTAGGCCCTTTCATTTTTTTTTTACCAAGTCCTTATAGTTTACCTTATTTTTTAATTAGGTCCTTTCTAATTTAAAAAATTTATTTATAAAATTTATTCTTGAAAATTAATTCATTTTAAATTAATAATTATATAATTGGGCAAAATAATAATTAGAATGATTTTTTTAATTAATAATTAATTAGAATAATCAATCTAATTGAATATAAATATTTTATACAAAATAGTTAATATAATCATTAATAATTAATAATAATTATAGTAATCAATTATAATAAAATGTAATTTATTTATAATTTAATTCTAATTTTAAATAATTTATTATTATAATTTGAATTTATAATTATAAAAATTAGAATTGAAAAATAATAATATGTTTAACAAAAAATTTAAAAGAATACTAACATAAGATTATTATAATAATTTATTTTATAAAAATATTATTATTTATATAGAATAAAGAATAAAAAACTACAAGGACCTAATTAAAAATATGATAAACAAGGACCTGATAAGAAAAAAAATTATAAAGACCTAATTCAAAACATGTGAAATTACAAGGACTTAATAAAGAAAAAAAATTTATAAGAACCTGATTAAAAATCAGTTGAAATATTAAAGACTTGAATATTAACTATCTTTTTTGTATATGACAAATTTGACCTAATTCACATTTATTTTTTTACGTGAGTGCCTCCATTTTCACATTACATTATTAGAAGGTGGGACAAGATCACAAGATGTTTAAGAGTATTTATATTGCCTCCTCATATTTATAAGTTTCAAAGTCAGGAGAAAATGTTATTATTTTATAAGCTTTAATTTGAGTTTGTTTCAATATTTCATGAATTTTTTTACAATTTATTCTTAATTATTTGTTCTATTTTTTTTGTCACATTCTCTCCCATTTTATTTTCTTATATATTATTTCTCATTTTTCCTCATTTACTGTAAAATATATTTGAAAACAGAAATATATTTCTTATTTATTTATTGTTTTACTAATTTTTTGGTTACACAGATATTTATTTGAAACTTATAATAAAAATAAAAAAGAGCTATAAAATTATGGTAACTACAAATTCATTACTTTTAACTACAATAGCTACACTTTTCTCCAAGGTGTTTCTGTTGTTTTTTATCATTCAATGTTAGTTTACTCAATTAAAAATTGAGTAAAAGTTTTATTTCATATTTGATACTTTTAGGATAAAAGTCAATAACTAAACATTTTCATCTTTTTCTGGTTTTATTAAAGTAGTTAGAAATGCTTTATAATAAAGATGCTTGGAATGTAAATGTATGTCAACGTTGCAGTGCTTATTTATTGAAATAAAAAATTCCTTTTCAAACCATCTATTAAAAAATATGACAAAAACTCCATACTTATTCAATCCTCGTTCTAAA